>NW_017295956.1:278054-293341 GCF_001594075.2 Trachymyrmex cornetzi
CCTGCCTCTCACTCTAATCGTCTTTCTACCCCCACCATTGCCATCAGCGGTCCATTCTAGATGTCGATGGTACTGGCCCAATACTGGGCCAATTGTAAAAAAACCCTATATAGGTAGTCTTGAAAAAAATGGTTCAATTTTCAATCTTTAAGAGTGAGATTTCACTCTTCAAAGTGACAATTCTCTAAAAGTTTCAGAGAGTGATTTTGGCAGAGCAATGTTGTAAAATACTTTCTTGGTGCAATAAATACCAGAGTAAAATTTCATTCGCTTCATGAAAAATTCGCTTCCTACGCGTTTCAACAATATATGACTGGACCTCTAATCTCTAAAGTGGGTCGTTTAAATATGAATACGGGTCGTAGGACGGATACATGCGACTGTGGAATCGTCCTACGGAAACTGGAACACGTTCGCCACCCCAATTATCAATATTCAAAGTCTTGTCCTTCATGAATTCATAAATTTGATGAAAAAATTCAATTTTCCTACCCATGCCAGATCCCGAGGATCGTTGCGCGTCATCTCGCGACCCCGAATTCTTTCCCTACCTTGATCGCAAGGTTCGGTCGTACCGCGGCGCGTCACATTTGGCCCCGTCGCGTCCCCGGGAATGAAATCAGGGTTGTTCCCTTTTTAGGAAGCCGCGCGCGTCATTTCGGAAATGCACTTGTTGCATTCCTCGTGGCCTTCGCGCATCGCGACCTCCATTTGCGCGGCGTGGCGCGGCAATTTATGGATACTCGAGATAAAAAAGCGTTACCTGCGCGTCCTCGTGGTAGACGTGGACGACGACGCCTGCGCCTGCACCGCCGCCGTCGTCGTCGAGGCGAACGATAGATGCGAGAAGGCGCCCGCGCGCGTCCACGTACTCGCGGCTGAGAAAGGACGGAGGGAGGGAGGGAGGGGGAGAGAGAGAGGGTGCAGGCGGGAGAGTGCAGTGGGAGGCAAGGATTTGTGTCATTGTCAGTGGGTAATCAGGTCAGTGGGCCAGTGGGACGACCACTTTCAATTTCAGTCCTTCTAGCCATATATAACATGCGCCGCGCGCGCCTCGTTATCTCGCGCTCTCGCCCTCCTCGCCTCTTTTCTCTCTATCCGCCTCCTCTCGTCCGTCCCCTCCCTCCTGCTGCAACTCACGCATTATCTCCTTCTTGCCATTTACCTGGCAAATCTCTCCTCCTTCTCCTTCTCCGTCCGGTCTATCTCGATAGCTACTGGCGAAGGCTTGGTGACGCGTGTACGACAAAGAGAGGGAAAAAGAAACGGTGAAAGGGAAAGAGATAGTAACGCAAAGTCATACCGGAATGGTAGAAGCATAGAGGCTGAGCTACCGACACGCGCCAATCGCGTCACGCTTCTTCACGCGCGAGCGTAACGAGAGAAGCGACGGTGAGTTGCGACGCAGGGGAGGAGGAGACCGATTCGCTCTCTCACTCTCTCGCTCCTTCGTCTCGCCCCGCCCCACCTCGCCCAGCCCCGCCCGCGCCGCACCATGCCCGTGAAGAGATAGCGGAAAGTAGGACGCGTATTAAAAACCACAGACCGTGTCCCATGGCGTCATTTCTTGTGCCTCGGCGCGGTGCGCCGGTATTACCCAATCGAATTCATCATAACTGGCACGAGAAAACGTACCATATGAGCGCGGATCAGCGCGGATGGATCGAATGGATGGGACGCGATGCCGAGACTCGGCGCGACTCGGAGCAGCTCGGAGTCAGATGCTCGGAGCGTTTCAATGCGCGGCGTCCGAGACGAAGCGAGATCAGCGCCTTGGCGCGGAACTCGGCCGAATGACTTGAAAATTAAATACGCTACATGAAAATTACATATACATATGTGCGCACTGGCGAACGATGTGCGAGCTTGTGAAAATAATGAAAATTAGTTCTACAGAATAATTAAGATGACTAATATAATTATGTCCGATTAGTGTTACTTCAGTCTTTCATTTGTCTCGAACGAGAGAAACAAATGTTTCCATTTCTTAGATGTTTCGTCTTGTGTAAATTTCCATGGTACTCTTCAAGCAGGAATTGTTAAGACAGCAAATGTCAAGCATTAAAATCAATAATGATTTAATTATTTGAATTGATGAGAAACTTGGAAGAGAACATTACGTCTAATTAAATTTCATTTAAAAAATCTTCATTTCTCGATCGACAAAGTGCATATTGTTTCGCTTGTAATGGATGACCTTATTATTAGTAGTTTATAATTTTGATTCTGATGACGTAGAGATGAGCAGCACTATCGGATGATCGAAGAGAAGCGACAGGAGCTGCGTGCGCGTGAGTCAATCACGCATTCGCTTGTTTTTCAAAATCTTTGTAACGCTGACAAGAGTTCGTGATTAATTTTCGCAAAAATGTGGGACGCGACCTTGGCTTCTCGTGCAGCAAGGCCAATCGAACATTGTATTTAGAAACGCTCGCAAGTGCGACATATCTATAATACATCAAGTGATATCCGAAAAATTATAATTCAGGGGAATGACTACTAAAAATGCGCAGTTATCAATTTCGTCAGTTACGCAGTTGTCAATTTTATCGACTCGATAGTCTTTCATCGCTTCGCTGAATTATATGAATCGCAATTTTGATATAGTATTTAAAATTTTAACATTTAGCCAACGACGTATGGAGTAAATTTTTTGTTATATTGTAATATGTACCCGATACATATTAAAATATACCTAATATGTACTGTAAATATAGGTGACTTGAGACAATGTAGGTAACTTGGGACAGAATGTATTTTTATTAAATTCAATCACATGGAATCTATCCATGAGTCTCTAAAGGAAGTGTTTAAGTTTTACACTTCCTTTAGAGACTCATGGATGGAAAAATACATGCTGTCCCACGCCGCCTACATTTGCGATACTCGTTACGTTATACACGTTATATTTTAACATGTAAAATATAAAATGTTTGATTAAATCTTATAATAAAACATACGTAGTACCGTTAGAAAGTATAAGACCAAGCGTTTGAAAGACTTAATTTTGTGTACTTTTTATTTAAACTATATGCAAGTCCATTTTATTTTTCACAGCATTATAAGGTATAATTAAGGAAAAAAAAAACAATTACCAGAATAGCACTATTTGTTTTATAATTTTACTATAAATTATGTGTTTTAAGATTATATCACATTAGTTCTAAACTGTCTGACGGTAGTGTATATTATATAATAAAATATATATATATATAATTTCAATAATTTTTAAATATATTAATTAATTTATAAATTTATACATATAAGGTATTTTATGTTCCTCTCTGTATTCCTTTGATATTTATTTTATTATATCGTCAATTAATGATTGTATTCTCACTCTTATTTTGTTACCGATCGTTCCATATTCTAAATATGCATGGTTAAGCAAATCGGACATTTCCTCTGTGCTAAACCTTTTAACACTTAGAATAGGCTATGTTAAAGAGAAGACTTTAACATTGCCTTCTTCCATTTGTTAAGTATGCGCGTATATAATTCAGCGTGCGATCTAAAACGCAGAGAGAAATCGATATCAAGAGCACGCACAATTGTTTGGCAAAATTTGGTAATTTTTTAGAAAATAAAGAAAATTTTGCATACACGTAGTTGGCCGAATGTGACAGGCGTTTAAGTCTATCGCAATACGTGCATATATGCTGCATAAATATCGGTCTCGTATCAGATATATCAGCGAGATGTTAGTTATTGATAACAACGCGAGGGCGCCACGCGACGGCAGATGGAATTTTGTCAGCATAACCGACGGCAAATTTTGCTACGAGTCATGAAGAATAGAATTAAAAGTTCTGCAAAATAAATAATAAAAAGTCAGAAGTGATGTAAAAAATTTTCTTCAGATGCATTCATAAAATACGTCTTTAAAAAAATGCATTGTGATTATTCTATTTAATTTGATAAACCTTTTCAATCCTTTCTGATTGTTTTATGGGATATATATTGTTTAGTTATTTTTAAAAATTAGAGGAATTATTGAATACAAAAAATGAGATGGAAACATAAAAATTCATATATGGATCCAAGAAATAAAATATCAAAATGTAATATAAAATTGTCTATATTTTGGGGTTTTTTGGATTACTAAACACGAAAATAATATCAAAACGTAAAAATTCAAAATAACAGATCCTAAAATGGATTCAAGAAATAAAATATTATTAAATTATAACGCAAAATTTTTGGGGATTTTGCAAAAAAACCTATTCAAAGGCAAATACAATTAGACATTAAACATTTTATAAAAATAAAAAAATTGTGACAATTAGTTCATAACATATTGCTAAATAATATAACGTTTTATCAAAATTAGGTATTCACATTTGATAAGAAGACATATACATATATTGGTGAAAGCTATTATGTAGAAGGATTAAAGTTTTTGCATCTGTAAATATCAATAGCGTTTCTCTATAAATAGTCATTTTTCATATTGAAATATGAAAGGTTTGAAAATTATGCGCGTTTATATTATGTACAGTATAAACATCATCAGCAATTTATCAGCTACATTTTAATAATTCATGCAAATATAATACTGCACATCGTATCGAACTTTCCATGGTTAGCCCGAAGAAAACTTTCCGATCTTGCTACGTAAATAATTTTTTATATTTTGTTACATTTATCACAATATTTTCCAGTTAAAGTTTAAATAATTTCTTTTAGAACAAGTCTTAATTGAACTGAATATAACTTAATATTTATATCAAAAATATGATGTTTTAAAAATATGTATCACTAAACTCTCTCTCTCTCTCTCTCAAAAGAGTTAAACATTACTTTTTAAATTAATCTATCTACATTTTCTCAAAAAATAATATGGAATTATCTGTTGCAAATTCGCACATAATATTAAAAACGTAAAAACGCAGTTTCTTGCATCCTCACTGAAAAAAGAAGTGTTTAATTTTAAGATATTAAAATATTTTGTTCTTATCTCCATTCCTTAAACACTTAAAGATATTTTAGTTTTAAACTTTTTCCATAAACAAAACACTATGTGTTTGGACTTAAGATACATAGTGTTTTCAATCCGAACACGTAATGTTTTGTTTATTGAAAAAGTTTAAAACAAAACATCTTGAAGGGTTTAAAAAATAGAAAACAAAATATTTTAACATCTTAAAATTAAATACTCCTTTTTTCAATGCTTGAAAGCATATCCAATTAAGGAAGATATCATATGTTATCTTTAAGGCAATGCGAATCGGAGTATCAAGATTCGTGAAAGATCGAGAAGTCAACAAGAGAAAGAGACGACGTTGAAAACGCGTTTTCCGGTATAATTTCCAAGAATCTTCTCTTTCGCCCGAAGATTGAGCCGTTTTTACGCGAAGCTGGCCATGCATCACGCTTCGTATCGTTGCGAAAAATAATCGCGACGGCTGCGCGACCGTGTCGCGTTTAATTACGCGAGGTTCAGCGACGAGCCATGTCAAGTGCACCCCGAGCACGCGAGTATCTATCTGTCTATCCATGATAGATAAATTGATGCGCGTATAGCGTTTCTGTACCGCGCGCGATTCCGCGGAACGGCGTGCGGCCCGGGGGACGTTGAATAATAATTACTGTTGCCGACTCACGACACGGTACTATTGAGTTATTCCGATGCGAGTTTATCAAAGTGGGTCAAGCGATTCAATAGCGGCCGCGACGGAGGAGAAACGGCCCCATCGTCTTTAACGGCGTGGGTGGTTAAACGTGTGCGCGGTGCCATAAAAACCGCGCATGTATATAGGAGAGTCGTTTACGCGCTGGCTACACACCGATCTAGAGGTACGTACGTTTACGGAAAAAGAAATCGTGGAAGAGAGAAGAAGACAGAAAGGGAGGATCGATCCTTTCGCGCGTTAAAATTGGCGGAAACGATGAGAGACGCACGGACGACTCATTTCTTTTAATCATACGTGCGGATTAAGAGACGGTTGTTTTACCTCCCTAATTATTACCTACGCCAAACAGAAAGAAGGCGAAATATAGCCAACCTAACCATTCCGTTCTCTTCGTTCTTTTTTTTTTTTTTCTACGACTTGATTGAATACGAGGCGTTTTCTGGTAATACTTTAGCGTTGAGTAAGCAAAGCTCCGTCTTAGAAATAATCGAACATTAAGTGAAATAAATATGTAAAGTTCGATTTAAGTCTTGAAATTTGTGTTTTCTATTTTACCGATTTTTAAATTCACTTATATTGAAGTTATCATACTACAGGTTACCGATTATGGTTGTCGGTTGTCGATTCTATTTTCGCCAATTGCGTTGCAGCTAACCCACAATCGCTGCATCATGTAATAATGATTGGCTAAAATAGAACCGACAACCATCAGTATAACCGTAACCAATAACCTGTAGTGTGATTACGGCCTTATTTCCTTTTATTTCCATTTTCTCAATTTCATTTTATGATACGCTTTATTCCATAAATCTGCAATTTGCCAAAAATGGTAGGAATCCTTGCAGGAGATAACTTGTAACAATTCTGCTCTTTGAGCAAGCTTTTGTATCAAGAAGATTGTAATACTTGAAAAGTAACCTGAAGCTTCCATTGTACGAAACATTGTATGACTAAATGCTCATTTCCACCAACGTAGATTAACTTTAATCTCGGTTCAACTTACTATTTGTCTTTTTTTAATCTTTAGAATTAGAAAAAGACGAAGAGCAAGTTGAACCGAGATTAAAGTTAATCTACGTTGGTGGAAATGGGCATAAGATATTCACACTTAATCTGTCCCTCATCTCTTGGCAATACCTGCAAAAAATATATAAAGACCAAACAAGAGTTCAACTGAAATTCGGTCGGGTCCCTTTTATCGTTTCCTGCTGAGAGAATTGGGACAACAGTTGTAAAGGCAATAATAATAGCCAACATGGGACAAACGAGCTTTTTTTTCCTCGTTAGATCTGTGACGAACTGTGAAAAGACTGTAAAACAACCTATATTTATAGTGTTATTTGACAATAGCGTTATATCAAAGGCGAGCAGTCAGGTCACCGATGAAAAGTTAACCGGAACTAATATAGAGAAATGACGAAGAAGCAAAGGATTAACAAGACAAGAAAAAAAAAGGATAAAGAGAGACGCGTGCCCATTATTATGCTAACTACTTCCGAAAACACATCGACCAAAAAAAGGGAAAGCGTTTTGTTCATGTGTTCTATGAATTATCATTCCATCTGCGAGTTAGGAGTGATGCCTTATCAACGTCTGCCTTATCAGAACGTTCGTCAAAGACACCTTCCATCGGGTCCTTCCAATATTGTTGCATCGAACGCGCATCAGTGTTTCTTTCCATACGTCTAATACGCGACGGCGAGAACATCTGCGAGAATTTTAAACACGGACATCTTCTACGGAACTCAAGAAGCGCGTAGCTAACCTTCGAAAACCGACACGTGTCAGACACGTGTGACCCCTATTTCCACATGCTGCCACAAAATGCTGAAGACAAAACTAACAATGAGTATTTTCTCGCGTGGATGTTCGAATGAAATTTTAAATCTTATATTGTTACAGCAGAACTTTCACACCAACGAATTACGACTCCCACCACCATGTGTTGGTGATAAATGTTCCTTGAATCTTCGTATTAAAAGCAGATTCATTCGAATCGGATATAAAATCTGACAAAAATCGAAAAATACGTGGAATTGCGAGAAAAACGCGCAATGTGAAAAGCTATATTTCACCTCTTCCCAGTTCTACGAATTTTGTAATTTTAAATGATAAAATTGCATTTGTCTAGCGATTCGCTGTACGATGAAAGATAACATAATTGTTATCGCAAAACGTATCTACAATGAGATTTTAAAGCGTAAAACTTAAGCTTTAAAAGTCATAAGAAATTAATCAATATCGCAGCCGAATATGAGGAGAATAATCGACTATGATTCGTCAATTTCTTATGGCTTAGGGCTTAAGCTTAAGTTTTACGTCATAAAAATCTCATTGTATAGATGCCGCTTGACAGTGATGTAAAATGTTTGAGAGACAATTGGGCAATCTCATGTTGTTACACGACCGTAACCAAATCTTCATCCCTGCTGTTACGCAATAACAAAGTGAAAGTGCGACCGTCGTCACTTTACGCGTGCATAACATCCGATTTCCAGCAGTTTCAATTTACCCTCATCGGAGAGAGACATGAAGTTTTCCTTATTTCTCTCCCTCCTTCGTTCTCCATGCGTGTTAAAGGTAGGGGGATGGTTTTCCTGTCCCTGACCGAGCACACATAATCGTGATTTATCGTACGCGAAGCGTGTGTCATTCGCATCGAGGAAAATGCGCAACAAGTGTACCTTTGACGCAGCAGCAGGTAAACGTTGATGTACCCTTATTTACAACGTACCTGTATGCATCCGTCCCTCTGTCTCTCTCATTATATTTTTATACCGACAATTCCATTGATTTTCGTCCTGCCACGCGCCAAATTTCATGACGAAAGCACAACGGGATTTCGTTTCCTTTCTTTGTTGTAACAGAAAACTGACATGTGTCCAATATATCACCGAACAAAAAACCATGAACAATCACATGGAAATACAACGCACAAATATGAAGCAATTCTCATGATGACAGTAAAAGAGACTGAATGGTCCGAGATATGAAATGCGGCAGTTACAAAGTACACAAAAAAAAATAAAAAAAAAATGAATGAGCAAAAACTTGAAAGTTAGCCGCTTCTCGCCTGGCAGGCATCATCATTAAATTATGAGTTTTCTGCGAAATTATTGGGGAACAATTGGCATACACTTCTATTGAATCAGTTCCATTTTTCAAAAACTTATTATGTTTGCCAAAAAAAGGCAAATGCAATATATTATGTTTTTACTAGAATATAATTAAATTTGTAAATTTTATTAATATTTCCATATTAAGTTCTGTAATAACAAGCGGATATTGTAAGCTCAGGCAGATTGCATTGTATTGTTTTTCGTTAAAAATTTTTGTGGTTATTATTTTAAAATGATTTTAACTTCTTATAGAGATATCTGCGAAGCGAGATTGAAAAGATACTCACAAAAAACATTCACGAGGAAAAACTTTTAAACTTGATATCTCAATACAATCAGAATTTTCTACGAATTCAAGCATGGGAAGTTCAAATAGATCTGAAGAATCAGATTCTGTAAAAACACACAAAGTGGGGGATCCCACTTTATCCTACATTTTATCACTAAATATTATTCAGCGTCATAGTGGTTTTTTCATTTAAATAACTTTTCTCATTTTTAAATTGTCTTTTTCAAGTGTTTTACATTAAATGTAAGATTAAATAAGTTTGTAATTTTATAGATTTTATCATAATTTAAAATTAAGTTTAGAAAAAGAAGCAAAGTAGAATTACCATCTTTTTCTCTAATAATTTGCTCAATTATATAATTTGTTCAATTAATATACACGTATTAAGCAATTTTATCTATCCAAAATAACCTGCATTTTTCCAGTAGTTTCGAAAAATATAATTACCAATATAAAAATTATACGGCGAATTTGGTTGGAGGCACCGATGCATACTACACTGTTAAAAAAGATATAAAATTTAATGTACTTTTAAGTTACAAAAATTAAATTAAATTTTATGACTACATTAAATTTTATGTATCTGTAACTGAAAAGTATATTTGTGTACATGTACATGAAATTTAGTGTACGTTTTATAAAATTTTACGAAGTACACTAAATTTCATGGGTGGCACCCAGTTGGACACGGCTCAATTGGAGACGAGCCACTCACAGCGCTTGAGACTACAAAGCTCCTAAGCACCGGTCGCTGTGATTGGTGATGTCCAATCGAGACGTGGTCAATCGGGATCACCCCAAATTTCATGTACATGTGCACAAATATACTTTTCAGTTACAGATACATAAAATTTAATGTAATCATAAAATTTAATTTAATTTTTGTAACTTAAAAGTACATTAAATTTTATGTCTTTTTTAACAGTGTAGTACATAATAAAAATTCTTATATACTTGTGAAAGTTTTAACCGAGTTTTTACTTAGTTATTATAGAAATCGGATTGTATTCTATCTATTTTTTAGAAATTTAAAGTTATTTACCAGAATTCCCAAACAAAAAAATAGACTATGCTTTCAAAATTCATTACCAACTCTTTGAAGAATTCACTGCCATTTTCAATTTCTGCACTCTCATAAGCTATATTTGAATTCATGTCTAATTATACATCAAGATACTAATTAGACAAAGGTATAAGTCCAGATATACATGAAAATACAATCAATTCCCATATTGATAAACCGGTATGCATATTAACTACTAAACGCTCCATATTAAAGCCTTATAACTTATTAAATGTCAATTCTAATCGTTTTCTATTTGATCATTATCGACGTTATACGATCTATTCGAAAACAATCTTTATTCAGTGAACAATAATGTGACGGATTTACGTTCGTGTTAAATTGACGGTATCAAAATTAAGCTATCCTTAGTATATGCGTGGCAATTGTAAAATTGCGACCGGAATATCTCCGATGGTGGAATCTCACGCGCGTTATTATCAAATTGGCAGGAGCGAAGCAGTGCGCGATACTTCCTGCTGATAATTTTATGTCACTTCCTACGTTATCTATCGCGATACTCGTCTCGTGACACTCGTGCTGTTAGTCAAGTGACGGTCGATTGTGTTTCACACTCCACCCGAAAAAAGATATGCAGTTTGATAAGAAAATCGCGAGAATACATTCAGGTGTGACATTCATAAAATAAGATCGTTTTTTCTTTTCGGGTAAACAATTATCAAGTTTAGATATTTTTAGGAGCTCCACGTAGAAGGAACAGAGAACAAAGAATAAGAATTTCAGTCTATCAGAAACCATGTACTGTGGAATACAGTTTCTGATGGATTGAAATTTTTGTTCCCTGTTCCCCATTCCTTTTATTTTGCACAGCTGCGTAGCATTATAAGGTGGTACTTCGGATATAGTATACAATTAACCGTCAACATATGTGCACAAAAATAGAGAATAAATATAATTTATATTATTAGAAAAATATATATATTTATGCGATTATATTTGTGATTTATATACGTAATCTTCTCCATAGATTTTGATTAAGCAGACAGATATATTTACGGACTTAAGAACTTTGTAAAATTATCTTAAAATGCGGACACGCGCAAACTTCGCAACTCAGTATTTGTCGTTTGCCATCGTATGTTTATCATCGTTACCGGAAACGAACGGAGATCTCGCGTGCCAACAATTCCGGGTATGGTTCGGCGATCATAGCGGCAGGTATCACGTTATTATCAGCCACGTGAGAGACATACAATTGGCGCTCCGGTTATAAATTACTTAGGCAACGCAGTCGTAACAGAAAGTTAAGCGTTAATGATCTTTGTTGCGCGTTGCAGATAATAATATGTAACATGAGTACCAAAATGTCTGTTTCATGAATTACGACGAATGTATAAAGGCATTTTGACAAATTTTGCGCCGGCTATACGCGGAGTAATTAGAAACATTCTAATCATTGATTTCGAGATAGTTTTTCAGATCACTACGTGATACCAAATTTAATAGCTATTCTCGCGAATATTTGTTAACATTGTCTATTATCTACTAATAAAAAAAAAACGTTATTTTATATTATTTTCGCCTAAAAAAATAATTTTTAGAAAAATGATAGAAGTGTCATGTAATATGTTTAATATAATACATATGTATTTTGAAAGTGACCGAGTGAAAATTTTCTGTTTAATCTTTGGTTGAGAATTTAACATTAAAATTATATGGATATTACACGAATTTATCTACAGCAATGAATATCGTTGATAAATTGGATTAATTTCACGATTCGAAAACAACCATTTGCATTTGGCAGTAATCACAAAAAACGGAAGCACACTGCGCGAAAAGTGGAGCAAGCTGCACGTCCGACGCCTCCGTGACATTAATTATCCACTTTAATTCGTATGTCGAAATCACATGCAAATTTTATGCGAGCAGATTCAACTACGGGTTCTCGTCCGGCACGTCTTCGCGGAGTCAGTTGACTTCCTTCAGCATTTAAGGATACATATCAGATATTTCTAAGCATTATCAAAAATATAAAAATTTCATAGATTGTTCTATCATTACGTCTAAGTGTCTGTGTAAAATTTAAACACAATTTTTTTTCTTAGTTTAAAAATTATTTAATTTTTAATTTTTTGTTTGCCTTAATTCTTAAAAAGTTAAGATCTTAAAATCGCGTTGTGCACAACTTAATTGCAAATTTAAAGAAGCATTTAGATAATAGAGAAAGTATTATAAATTAAATTTTTTATCCATATATATACTAATAAGTTTATTTAGAATAGAATATAATATAGGAAATATGTTACTATCTTATCGTATAGGATAGAATAGGAAATGCTTTATTATAAATAGAAGCGGCGATGTGTGCATATATATATATATATAGATAGATAGGGTTAAAATGGAATCACATGATGCTCGATTTCTTGAATGATAACATGCATATAGTCATGCTTGCTCTGATGTATGCTAGAATTCGTTCATGGATTGAGCGCTGCATGCTGCATATACATGATTTTTATATTTATTATGGATTACTTCATAGCTTATTTCCTTGTATGCACCAATCAAAAGAAACAATTACTTTCATATTTATTGTCAAACGTCAGACTGTATGCATCAGAGCAAGCATACACGGAGAAAATTATCTTTTAAAATTTACCCTGAAAATGTAGCAGAGTGGTACAATACAATATTTTAAAGATTTTTTCCCACGCACTTTAGTAAAATTAATCAAACTTATTTTATACTTTATTGTAGTTTTATTAATGAATGAGAGAGATTAAAATTCCTCGAAATACAATGTTATACAAGGTAAACTCTAAGAAAAAATTCTCTCCGTGTAGTAGCATGGATGTGCATGCATGCATGCTCATCATTCAAGAAATCGAGCATCGTGTGATTCCATCTTTAGAATAGATTACGAGTATAGTTCTATTTTTTGTTTTATTTTTTGTATTTTGTCTATCTATTTGTAATGCAAAAATGTGTCTGGAATGCCATTATGTTGTGGCTGCATTTGTAACTTTGAGAGGAAACAGTAGAATAAACCATCCCATACCATAATACTAATAAGTTTTTATCTACTTACACGTTTAAAAGTTATTTACCTAAAATTGGAGCAAAATATGCTCATTACGCTGAATATTCCAAATTATTTTGTTTTTTTTCGCAGTTGGTTTCAAGACGTATTCACGACTTGAATCAAATTTTTTTGTTGCTTTGACTCATATTGACTTCTTTGGCTAATTCTTTCAACTAGTTGTACTAGTTAAAACATTCTTAAATGCACAGCAGTACTTACGTTATAATGGCGTACGTCGCTATTACCTCACGAATTCGGAATTTCTCATTTACGTATTTGTTTGTACAAGGTGTACTTCTTATTGCACGATTACACACGGTATAAAGTATTAGTGAAATAAAAGATTAACACGAAGAAAATATTTTGCTTTCATCATATAATCGAATTAGAAATGATAAATTACAAATTAATATAAAAACTAATAAGTTTTTACAAACTCCTTTAATTAAAATAATTAATAAAACCATAAAAAATATGTATTACAGGCAATAGGAGTCAATGCTGGTTATCAGTTAGCGTAATTTTTCTTAATACTAAATATATAAACCTTAATTTTGAACGTTTCCACTCATGGTTTGAGTCTTCATCAGCAATCTTTCACCCTAGCCTAACGATTGGAGTATTGCATGACAAAATGATATCTCTAACGTTTTTCCTCTCAAATATTGAACCGTTTACTGTTTTGTGAGGAAAGTCACATACTCACAAAGTTAGAAAGCTGAGTGACAATGAGAATTCAAGCTAAAATTATATGAAAGATTAAATTATCGTATGTATAATTTGAAAATTGATATTCACTTCACCTCACACAGTCGACGCTTCTACACTGAATGAGTGGATGTTCGAATTAGAAATACGAATTAGAAATACGTGTAACAAGCTCTTTAAAAAAGCATACAAAGCAATAGTAAAGTAAGAATAGCCAAGAACACGCAACTTATCAATTAGATTTCACTGAGGTAGAGCAGAGGTTCGGAGTGACTAGACGGATGAACTGGGACACGTGGAAAAGGGGCAAATATTAAAACAAAAACTTGGTTTGATAAATTTATTGATAATTTTTATGAATTCGACAAAAACATCAAATTTTGGATATTTATTATGTCCTTTTAATAATTATTTATTTGTAAAAAGACTGCAATAACAACCACCTTCGTTTCTCTCCACGCTCGTCGCTTTATTTAGCACCTGTATTTTAAATTAATCGAAACCCGGCTTGCCACTTGCCCCAGTCTACTCCGCTTAAATGATTTAGTGGAGTTGTCATATCCGGGCAGAAGCGTGCGGATACTTTTGCAACACCATCGACTCGTCTCGAATAAATGCAGAAAGTGAGGAAAAAAGCGATGTACAGATGAGGAGAGCGATGGAAAGAAAAAGGGGAAATAGAATGAAAAGAAGACAGAAAGAGGACAGAGAGTCACTTACGGAAACTTGTGACAAAAATTCGGTCACTCGCACTACACTGGATCAATACATTAAAGGATGCTTCATATAAAGTATCTAAATGCAATATAATTAACTTTACAATGAAATAATATATATATGCTCTATTAAGTGATAACAAAGTCATTTTTGAGCATTTAATCGTTTAAAATATTCATACATTTTTAACTTTGCCAATTTCATGAATAGCAGCTTTTAGTATGCACTAATCTAGTGTAACGCAAGGTTAACAAGATAATGTTTTTTCAAAGAACAAAACATTATGTTTTTTCCAAACATGTTTTTAATGCTTCGTACACGTTTTAAACAATATTACAAAAAAAAAAAAACATTTTTAAAACATGTTAAAAACGTCGATTAAGTTTATTTTAAACAACTCGAAACATGTTTAAAACATGCTTTTTACCAACCCTGGTGTAATGCAAGTTACCGAATTCACTACAAGTCACAGTATCGCACGAGAAAAATTTATTTCGCAATTTCTCGTGTCGTGACGGAAGAAAGGGAAAGGAAGAGAAACGGAAAAGGAATAAAGACGGTGAGGGGGCAGAGACGAAAAAGAAGAAAAAGACGGAAGTAGGGGAGGGAACGGAGAGGGGGAGGGGGGCAGCGTCGACGTAAATAAAGGCGACCGAATCTCGTTTCGACGAACCGCTATTTTGCTCGCGAAGAGAGAGGGGGGGGGGGG
>NW_017295956.1:293379-309470 GCF_001594075.2 Trachymyrmex cornetzi
TAAATTCGAGACGATGACAGACGGACGGACAGAGAGACTTCGCGCGCGACTCGACTTCGGAATTTCGCTGTGGACGTCTGTTGCGCCACTACACATCGCTACGCAAAAGTCGGCACTAAATCAGGAACGCGGAGCCGTTGTCTCTACGCGGGCTCTCCGCGAGCTCTCGGTCCACGTGACAGTGATTGCGATCAAACGCACTTGGGCGGGAATCGTATCGCACGCGAGCAAGTGCACGTTAAGAAAATTGTAGCACAAATTTACTTTTCTTAAATTTCCATTTGTCAGCACAACCAGATTTTCCACACGGTCTTTCAACGTCATGTGTGCAGCTCTAATTATTCTGGGAGGAGCTTACCAAAAAGCGCTTTACTTTGAGAAGTCTTATTTATAAGTAACTTTATCGCTTTTCTGAAGACAAGTTTTCTCGAACAAGTAGCCGAAACATGTCAACAGTTTGAATTTACGAGATTAGATTTGAATAAAACAACTCTATGTGATTATTGATAGAATGTAATTAATTTATGCAACAAGTTCTGTGATTGGCTCTTCAATACCCTGTCGTTTTATATAACTTAAAATTTATTTCTTTTTATTATATTAAGTCTCGTTTCTAGTTCTGCTTTTAGTTCTCTCGAGTTTTAGTTATTCTCGAGGAAACTATCTCAATCTCAGCTTTCATTCTCTGTAGCCTATGTCGATGAAAACAAAGAGTCCCGCTAATTCGGAAGTGGCTCGAGAATCCACGCGGCATCAATGCGCGCGCGCGCGCGATGCAACAGACGACAGAGGATTCGAGGCACGAGGAGGAGGAGGGGAGGAGAAGAAAGAGAAGAAGAGAGACAGGAGAGACGGAGTGAAAGAAAGAAACGAGAAACGTGAGAGCGAAGCTAGGAAAGAGAATGGAGAAGGGGAGGGGGAGGGGGAGGGGGAAGAGGGGTTGGCAAGCGGCACATTAGCGACAACAAAGACTTGAAGAGCGAGAGTCATTGAGGTTACCTGCGACATCATTGACGGGTACATCGGCAATCAGGTTGATTCTCTGTCGCGACTGTTGTTGTTGTTGTTGTTGATGTACTTGATGCAGGTTGTCTTGTTGTTGAGATCCCAAGGGCAGACTACCGGCGCTCGTAGCGGTACTCTCAGTCAGGATCACCGTTGTTGGCACCGTGGCGGCGACGGCGCCTGCGGTAGCGGAGGAGGAGGACGAAGACGACGTGGATGATTCCGCGAGGGAACCCGCCGTCGTCACGATGCCGGCATTGTTGTCGAAGACTGTCGCGGGGCTCTCACCCTCGCCCTCCCCTGTCCTCGCAGCCATTCCGGGCCTCGCGTGTCCCGGCGGATAGACGGACAGATAGACAAACGGACAGACAGGATTCCCTCCACTTCTCTTGCACGTTGTTCCCGTGAGCGCACGCACTTCTCCTCGGAAGAACACCTACACTCTTTTACGTACTCCCTTTTGCGCTCTCTTTCTCTCACTCTCGTTCTCTCCTTCTCTTTCTCTTTCTCTTTCTCTCCTCGCGGTAACGTGCGCTCCGTTCCCGTTCCCTCTTTTTCCACGCTCACTCTCTCTTTCTATCTTTTACTCTCGCCCGCCCTCCCTCGCGCCGACGTCTCGTACACTCGCTTTCGCTCTCGTGCGCTCTCCTATCATACTCTCTCACTCTCACGCCTCTGCCACTCTTCTCCGTCACTCTCGCGCACGCTCACGAGTTGTCACCCCCTCTCACTCTCTCTCTTTCTCTCTCTCTCTCTCTCCTTTCACGACTACACGCTGGTCAGAGCGCAGTGTCCGAGACGTACCGAAACTGCACCGCCACGCTAACTCGCTCGCTCGCTCGCTCGTTCCCGGTCGTTCTCTCTGTCTTTGTCTACTTATCTACCTATTTCTCTCAGTCTCTCTCTTTCTCTCTGTCTCTCTCTCTCTCTCTTACTCTTTCTCTCGTCCGTCTCGTCAGTCGAACGTTGGTATATCACGGGACGGCGGCATCGCAGGTACACGCACACGCCACGTTTTACCGAAGAAAAGAGCGGAAATAACGCGCGCGGTATTCGTTAACCTCCCGTTCCCGTCGGCCCGTGAAAAAATGGAACGTTAGACAAATGTAGGTCTGTAGGCCACTTCACTTACACTTTGCATCGGCACGGGCACTCCCTAAGTCAAGCGAGCGTCCGGCGCACTGTCGCGCACTGACAGCACGAGAGCCGTCAGGACCGTACCGGCCGCACGCCGCCCGCCATACGTTCGCATTTTTTTTTCTTTCATTCGCCGATCTTTTCCTTCTCCTATTTCTTTTTTTCATCCTCCTAGCAACGAACGAAAATTCGCCTCCTTTGCCAACGGATCAACTCGTCGCGACTCGGAATCTCAATTCGCGCGACGCGACCGCGGGAAATGAGTTCCTCCAGTCTACAATGTTCTATAATGTCATAACCGCGCGACCTCAAATTCACGCAGAAATTGCTCCGAAGATCATCGTTTGCGATAAAGCGCGAGGGTCAGGGTCGTGTGCGTGTGACGATCTTTGCGTGTCGCTCCGATTCGTATCGCCGTCTAGTTGGCGTCTCCCCCGCCCAACCGGTTACGCTGAACGTTCGTGTGATTGTGTGTACGGCAGTGGCCGAACGAAAGGGAAAACAGCGTAATCGCGAGCGTGCACATGAATAGTTAGTGAGTTAGGCCGGCGTCCGCTTGACGCTTTCTCGCTCGCCACCGGCTACCGAGACAAAAACAGTTTTCCGTCGCTTCCGAAGTACGAAGAGATAAGAGACGGAGGAAGGTGAGAAGAGAGTAGAAAAGGGAGAAAGAGAATTCAAATTGACATGCCGAGTTACATGCCGGCTCGGTCGGTGCAGAGTCGGTGGGCCGGTACCTTCGTGCCGGCGGTTACGGCCCTGCGCCTCATCGGCGAGCTCCGTCGCGGGCGGAAAGACGCAATTTCCAAAAGGTGCCGTCCCCGGCCCCGCTTCCTTCGCCGCCGACGGGCCGCAATCGCGACCGCGTCGTTCCGCGTCGTTCCGCGTCGTTCCGCGGTGCGGGCCGGCTAAGTCGGCTAAGCCGGCTTTTTCGACCGTTCCAACGAACCACCGGGGGATTTGTGACGAACCTCTCCTTTCGCGTGCTCGGCGACACGATTCGCCGCCGCGTCGTGAGGTACGACGATGATAGGCCGAGCTCTAAGTAGGTCAGCTGCCGCGGTGTCCGATCGCCCGGCGCGGGCCGCCCTTACGCGGCGTACGTTGCATAACTCGTCACGCGCGACTTCACCGAGTAAAACCGCGTGAAAAAGGCTACGGTCCGACGGACATAATGCGGCCGTAATACGTTTTCAATCAACAATGCACTTGACTAACGCACTCCTCGTCGCGGCGCGACGAGCGCCGCCTGTCGCGAAACCGCGCCGGGCGCCCGTTTCAAATCGGCAGTCACTCATGATCAAAGACACGGAACATGAACCGTGCCATCCGTATCTAAATAGTATATCTAATGTCATCAACAAAAATAAGAGAGAAAGAGGGCTTGAAAACGGACAATCTCCCTCTCTTTCTATCAACATTGCACTGTTGAACAGAAAGAGACAGAGACTGGTCGTTTTCGCGTCATATCTCTTTCATTTTTGTCGACTAATTGTAAGTATACACGGATTGTGTAGTCTATGTTTTATGCTCACTACAAAAACGCGCGGATTTGGGCGGAGTCTTCGATTTATTTCGATTCGAAGGGCTCAAATGGATTTCTTTTCGTCGCCTTGTCGTTAGAATATACAAACGTCTTGAACACATTAAAAACTCGCATTATCGAGTTCTCTAAAATAAAAAGAAAAACTTTTCGTAAATTGTAGTCTTTTTGAGGACTTTATTTTTTAAATATTAAATTATTGAGAATCATTTAATATCTAAAAAATGATGTCCTTTCGCGAATTTCAGAAAATGTAAATACGTACATACGAAATTAGATAATATATCAGATATATATGTCAAAAATTAAAATTGCAACTTTCTTACGTCTCGTATTATATGTTTTTTTCTTAAGTCTTTGATAATTTTTACGGTATTTTTTATTAAGGTGGACTTTATTGTACTTTTCTGAATTAAATCGGGAAAATTTTTTAATATATTTCAACTTTCTAAACATTCGTAAAACATTTACACAATGTGTACAAAAATTCAATATATACATCTAAAATACTATTAATTATCTGCTGTGACCCAATAAGGCTTCTGTTTTTAGAGTCCAGCCGAAATCACATTTTGACCTAACCTCCAGTCGAAACCAAAACTTAGATAAGTCTTATTTAAAAAAAAAAGAGAAGCTAACGGAGTCACTTTTTTCGGCCGGAATTGAAATCGACATTTTTCGATTAATTCTATAGTGACCGTATATGATTTTCAGAAATTGTGGTGAATTTATGTGCTCTTTAATATTAAATATAAGAATAAAAGAGAGAGATATTACATAAGTAATATTTTTAACATATTTAAATTATGTATTATTAAATTTAATTAAATTATTTTAGAAATTTATATATTAGTTAGGGTGGCATTTGTAACATTATTAGAGCGAAAGATTTTTAGGATACACTCAGGATCGTAAGGGACCCAATAAGGTAGGAGTTAGGGGGGTGTTTCAGCCTTTCAAAGATGCTATTAAATTGTTTAGAAAAAATGTATTTATAGTTTATAAATCTATTTAATATATTATATTACTCCAATTATTTTATTTATGTTAATAATAGTCAATTGATTATTATATGGGTATATTATAATCTTTATTATTTAAATTATTCGTTATTATTTATAATTATCATTTTAACAATTATGGGGTATATAATTATATTTATGGGGTAATCATCTAATTCTTTATATTTATTAATGGGGGCTGTGCGTTCGGTTTCACAGATTTTATCTTATGAGGTTAGATTAATTATAATTTTTTTAGTGTTGATAATTTTAAGAGAAAGATATTTTTTATTGATTTTGTAAATGGCAGAATTATATATGGTATATTTTTATAGTTATACCTTTATTTTTAGTATATTTTTAATAAGATTTTATTAAATTATCGAACTGTGTGTAATAATATAATAATACTGCATCCTCAACTTTTAAAGAAATCAAACTACAGTTATTATTAGGATCATATCAAAGTTTGTACTCAAATTGTTTTAAGCTTAATCAACGAGTTAATAGCTAAAATCAAACAGTTGTTTTTTGAACGCTCATCGGCGCATTATAACTTGTACAGTTTCGGTTTACCCACCGAAATTTGCTCTTAATTTTGATCAAAACCGAAATTTCGATCGGACTCTATTTGTAATGTGTGTGTGTGTGTGTGTGTGTGTGTGTGTGTGTGTGTGTGTGTGTGTGTGTGTGTGTGAATATAAAAAATATATATACATATTAATATACATATAAATTTATCATCATAATTAAAAGTTATTTTTAAGAAGTAATTTGTTACCATCTCTGGATTATCCATTGTAAAAAGTAACTCGTTAACATTGTCATTACTTCAAAAGTATCAAATCGTTACATTTTCGTTATTTTTTCACCGAATTGATTGTTTTTTTTTTTAAGTCGCATCCAATTATCTATGTCGTTAATTGACTAATTCAGCACAAAACCTATAATTACCTCAAATCTATGATTAGTAGATATTGAAGTCTCAATATGGTCAAACACATAATTCTCTTTCTTTTATACTCACTTATGCACATTTCATACACGTACGTGTACAAAATAAATAAAACGTTTATATTCGTTATACTTACCCAAAAATATAACTACATTATCATCAATATAAATCAAAACAAAATAATATAATATCGTTATCTCAAGTCGTTATTTAAAAAAATAATTATAACGATAACGATATTTTGTATGAATAACGCGTTACTTCCCAATTATCTTGTAGCTTATAAAAATACTACATATATAATAAATATAAAAATAAATTTTATGATACAATTTAAACCAACGTACAGTTACTTAGTCGTTCGTTTGTTTAGCTTCGTCGAAGAGAGCACGTGATATAATCAGCCTTTGAATCTGCGCAGTACCTTCGTATATTTGATAAATTTTGGCATCGCGCATAAGCTTTTCTACTGGATACTCAGAATTGAAACCTGCACCACCGAAAACCTAAAAAAAAGTCATACGATAAATTATAAAAACATATCGAATCAACTCCATCTTCTTGCTAACTGTATAGTTTAATAAAAAATTCATTAATATAAGTTATTGTATTGTACTTTACCTGTACAGCGTCTGTAGCACATTTATTAGCTACATCACTGCAATAACATTTTGCAATACTAGCGAGCATTGTAGCATTCGGTAAATTTTTATCAGCAGCCCAGGCTGCTTTCATCCATGCCATTCTAGAAGTCTCAACACCAATAGTCATATCCGCTAACATGAAAGCTATTACTTGATGTTCTGCTATTGGTTTACCAAATGTTTTGCGTTCCAGTGCATATTTTGTTGCTTCGTCTAAAGCTCTCTGAGCTAAACCAGTAGCTGCTGCCGCTACCTGCAAAAATGTTAAATGTAAAAATATACTTGTGATCTATATTTGGCACCTAATGGATAAATTTAATGGAATATTACCGGTGACCGGGTTCTTGTAAAAGTCTTCATAGCTATCTTAAAACCTTGTCCTTCTCCAAGCAATACATTTTCTTCGGGAACGCGAACATCTTCAAATGTTATCATTCGCGTGTCGCTTGCTCTTTGTCCCATATTCATTTCCTTAACATATGAAAATAAAATTAGTATAAATTAGTACAAATTTAAGTTAACGATTAAATAGGATAACAATAAAAAATTATCATCAAGAATTACCTTACGACCGGGAGTTAAGCCATCACTATTACGTTCCACAATAAAACCTGTAAAAGCTTTATTAGCTGGAGCTTTTGGATCTGGATTTGTTCTCGTTAAAACAAAATACCTGTACAATAAGAAGTTGTGTTATTAAAAGTGTAAGTGATATCCTTTAAAAGTTAATACTAAACAATAAAGCACATTGTCTCATACCAGTTGGCAACACCACCATTTGTGATCCACATCTTGGTGCCATTAATTATCCACTCTTTTCCTTTCTTCTCAGCTTTGGTCTTAATACCTGCTACATCAGATCCTGCACCAGGTTCAGTAACGCAATATGCCTATAAATAATATTATTCAATTTATGCAACATTAATTTAACTAATTTGATAAGTTTAATTTCAGATTTACCGCAACATGTGGTTCTTCTACAAGTCTTCCAAGATATTTCTTTTGCTGTTCTTTCGTTCCAGCTATGATAACTGGAGTTTGCTGAATATAAAGATGCATATACATATATATATATATGTATGATTACTACATTAAATAAATTAAAATATATAATTTTAGAAGAATTGGAAATTAATAAAATTAAAGAAAAATTAATTTTTAATTTGCTGAAAGAATTAGAATGTTGTATGATCTAGAAGTGAATACTGTTGATAAACTTACTCCAAGACTTGTGGTTTCTATTGCAGTTACTATTCCTGTACAACCATAAGCCAATTCTTCCGTAACCAAGCATGAATCAAAAATATTAGCTTCCATACCACCTAGAATAGATTATAATTATTATCAATCTTATTTTTACATCAATAATATTATTTTTTAGCAATGTTATTATAATAGTTTATTATAATAGTTATTATAATAGTTTATAGTAAAATATGTGTATATAATATAATTCTGATAAATTAAGCATACCACAATGTTGTGGAATATGTTTATTCAGAAGACCAATACTCCACGCCTTTTTAATAATGTCCCATGGATATTTTCCAGTTCGATCGTACTCTGCAGCTACTGGAATAATCTCTTCTTTTGTAAACTTCCGCGCTAGCTCTTGTATTTCCTTTTGAGTATCTGATAATTCTAAAATAATTCAATGAGACAGTAATAACCATATTTTAAAACCAGGTAATATATGTAATATGTAAAGATATGCAAATTGCAGTGTAAAAAATTATATGTAAAAAATTTCACCTTTCTCTTGAAGTATTCAAATTTTTTAAAGTCTTACTCCAGAAATACTTTGAACAATTTTGTTTATAAAAGTGTAAATAATATGAAACGGTAATCAGATAATAATGGTGCTTTCTCCTATTTCTTGATACATTTAATTCAACTTGTCTGGTCCGAGACATATTATTTACATACATCAAGTTTATATAAATAAGAATATTTCTGCATATATATACGTATCCCTAACAGCACAATCCTCCACGGGACGTCCTGAGGACTTCCCTAGGATGTATTCCGAATAAAATGTGTTATTAGAGATATATATATATATATATACACATATATAAACGTATAAATCTTTTTTGTTTCTTTAAGATTCTACTCTTATATTCTGGTTATTTATCTAACAATATAGATCTTCATATATTCTATATTTTGTAAGACATAAATATACCAACCAAAATTATATCCTTGCGTAGATTCAGCAGTTGCTGAGAAGGATCGTACCACGTTTTGGTACAATCTTGGATTAAATACCTGAAAAAATTCTTAATTTCAAGATGTAGAAATGAATAATTAATCCGAGTAACATAACAGTGTAGCTATCATGGAACATAAAAAAGTTGAAGAAATGGTATAATGTGTGATTTCAATGATCAAGCAAATTTGAATGATTGGTATTTTATTGTCACTTACCTTCTTGAGCATCATGGTGTATCAATAATATTCTTTTTCAGACAGATTCAAAGAATGATATTCGCAGTCGTAGTTGTTTTCACTTTAATGAAATCAATGATAGTGCGATAATTATAGTGTGGAAATGATAGCAAAAGAGAAAAAATAGTGATCAATTGTTTACCACTGTGCAGGTTTAAAGTACAAAGTTCAACGTAAAAAAGGTAGGGATAAATACATGTATACATCATTGAATTCTGGGTATTAACCATGTAACTTTTTCTCTAGAGCGGAAACGTGGAAAGTGAAAATGTATATATGTATGTATGTAGATATATACAAACATTATAAAATTTTTCACTTTTCACGTTTTCACTCTAAAGAAAAAGTTATATGATCGATACCCTGACCGGAGTGATATGAAAGCGGAAAAAAATAAATCTTATTAATTCTTTCCCGAAGTAAAAAGTTTAATGGCATATTTGATTTCGATCAGATTTTAAGCAACTCTTTTCTTTCACGATAAAACATACGTAAAATAAGGACAAGAAGAAAACAAGAATTACACAAGATATGGGACATAGAACCCCCGTACACTAGCGCACCAACGTCCGTTTTAATGACATGGAACTAAGTAGATACATCTATATTGCGAAACTGTCGATAAAAGATACATTGGTGCGTCTCTACGTTCACAAAGCGTGTTGAGAAACATAATGGATAGATATTTCTGGTGGCTAATACATCCACGGAGGATGACTCATCCAAAAAGAATTATATGATTTTTAAAATCATGTTTTATATTATAAAGATATTTATATGTTTAAAGAAACGAGGACCACCGAATAGAATCATATTTTAATTTTTATCACAGATAAATATTAAATTCATGTTCTTATTAGTAAATTCCTTTGAGAGATAATTGTACATAGAACAAAACAAATAATTCTAGATAAAAACATGTCTGATGTAAATATGTCGTAAATAATATACTCTTACTATGATCATAGTTTAAGAATCTTGTTCTTGCATTTTGAACTTTGAAATCAGGAAATCATGTAAGAAATGTAAGAAATGTAAGAAATGTAAGAAATGTAAATAATGTAAGAAATGAATGTTTTTCAGCTGTGTTATTTATACACCGAAATATATTTGTTTCATCTTTTTTCTTCATGAGCTAATTTAGCCATACATACCGAAAGAAAAAAAGCCTTCGATAGTTTTGCTATATTTATAGTGGAATCTATCTGGTAAAAAATTTTTCATGCATGAATATGTATAAATATGTATAAACATACATAACATGCATAAATATTCATAAACATGTGTAATTATATATGAAATATGTCCATATATGTTCATACATCCTACTTTCTTTTGTAAAATTACTTTTTAGTGTAACAGAAATAATAATAGTAATGTAAAACATAAAAAATAATTAAAGGGATAATTTTCGCATTGTTTGTTTTAGAAAAAAACAACTTTGGAAAAATTTTTTCTAAAACAAGTAGTGCGAAAATTATCTTTTTAATTATTTTTAATGTTTTCATATTACTATTATTATTTTTATTACACTAAAAAGTAATTTTACAAAAGAAAAAAGAATGTATGAACATGTATGGACATATTTCATATATAATTATACGTGTTTATGAATATATATTAATATGTGTTTATGTATGTATTTATACATATTTATGCATGAACAATTTTTTACCGGGTAGTTGTAAAATGTTATAATAGGAAAAGTTTACTTATTTTAACAGTAAAAAATAGGAATGTTTTTTGTGATAACAATATAAACACTACAAACAAACATAATATCTTGGTTAATTACAATTCTCAGAATTTTTCATGCACCTTGTATTTTAGACTTTATGACTACATGCACATCATGTAGTTTTCCTGCTTCTTTTTTTACAATATCGTGGCATCCGATCATATGGTTATTATCAGCGCACAATCATCTTCAGTGGAAATGTACCTCATGTTATAAATAATTCATATATTATCTATGATTAAAGAGACCAAAGAACAAAGATTATTTGACCTCTTAACGTCCGTAACTATAACTCATTCATAAATCAGCATATATACTTACTAATAACTGATAAGTTGTTTATAGTAAGTAGATATATATATATATATACACAAATATATACATATACAGGATTGGCAAGTAACACGTTATTTGTAACGTCGTTATCGTTACAAGTTACTTTTTTGGTAACGATTGAGTAACGATGTTACATTTTCTTCTGAATAACGTTCATAGTAACGCAGTTACATTTTTTGGGGTAATGGTAACGATGTTACAAGTTACTTTTATCGTTACTTTATTTTTATTTACGTAAAAGTTCTAATTGTAATTAGATCGTATATACATATATGTAGATATACATGTGTATATATACACATATTTACCAGTTTTTGAGTTTTATACCTCTACTAAGAAATAGAATTCTAACATCTTTTCTGTAGTTACCGCAAGAATCTGCATGTAATAGCGTTTTTCATTGGCAGAACTAATGCACATTCAGTGTATTTTAAAGCCGCTGTACAATCAACGTAAAGATATATGGTTAATAAAAATATAGAAATGAGTTACCGCGAAATCCGCAATACATTTTATTATGTTATTATGTTATTTTTAAAATATACGTTAGGCATTATATCATCTCAGATGTCTTATTTTTACATTTAGATTAGAATTGTGTACAACGGCTTTAATGTGTACTGAGTGCGCACAAATTCTGCTAATGAAAAACGCTATAATATTTTATTAGTGTTAAAAAAAGTAACGAAAAAGTATTGACTTACATTTTGAGTGACCGCGATAACGGTAACGAGTTACTTTTGCAAAACGACTAACGATAACGAGTTACTTTTTAGAAAAAAGAACGGTAATATAATAACGAGTTATTTTTATGAAGTAACGTTGCCAACCCTGTATATATAAGCTATTAACAAACGAAAAAAAACGCTGTAAACTCAGATAACTCAAAAAGAATTCAGTCGTATGTCGTCAATTCTGAATTCATTTTCAGATGTATAAAGAATCCTTATCAGAATTGTTCAGAAAAAGAATTCTTTTTGTGTCTGAAAATGAATTCTAAACTGATGGCATAACAGCTGAATCCTTTTTGAATTCTTTTTGAACCCTCTATGCTTTCTGGGAATATACAGGGATCTCTGGATTTATCATAACTTTGACAGTATGTTTTATGAACTAAAATAAAAAAATGTTATATAAACGTACATCTTTGATTGTTTTATTAAAACGTTACAATAAAAACAATTTAGAAAAAACATATAACATACAGTACAGGCAATAGGAGTCAAAGCTAGTTATCAATTAGCGCAATTCTTCTCAATACTAAAAATATAAACCTGAACTTTGAACATTTCCACTCATGGTCTTTGAGTCTTCATCAGCAATCTTTCCCCTTAGCGCAACGGTTGGAGTATTGCATAACAAAATAATAAATAAAAGTCACATACTTACAAAGTTAGAAAGCTGAGTGGCAATGAGAACTCAAGCTAAAATTATATAAATGATTACATTATCGTGTGTATAATTTGAAAAATAATAATCATCTCATCTAACACAGTCGACGCTTCTACACTGAACACCTCTCTTATGCAACATTTTGTAACTCGTTAATAAGTTAAAAAATTTATCACAGATTAGAGAAAACATATAACATACAGTACAGGCAATAGGAGTCAATCAGCGTTTTAATTTAAGGAGTCCATAAAAATTTAATAGTTTTTTGTTAAATTATAATTTCCCATCATTACAATAAAAATATATAAAATGTAAAAAAAAAAACAATTTTATCTAAGTTCGCATTTTTTAAATTGCTATTTCATGTCAGTACAAGCTTGATATCGATGTAATTTTGATAATTTATCATCTTATTTATGAATAAAAAAGAACCTTTCCTATAAAGACTTGCTCTATTCTCGCAAAAAGTTATCTTCTTTTAATTCCTTGTATAATTAAGAAGATGTCGTCATCGGTGAGATGTTCTGTCTGACATAACAATTTTTTGCCATGGTTAATCTCTATAAATGCAATGAACAGCTGATCGATTACTTTATTAGTTCTTTTGAGAGTTCGTGCAAAGGTAGAAGAAACAATGGCTCGACTAAGCCTCATCGTAACGATCATTGTCGTTGCATTGGCATGTGTATACGCTGAGAAAGAGTTTTATTCGAGTCGATACGATGATGTGAATATTCAAGAAATTTTGGAGAACGAAAAATTGCGAGCGCAATATTACAACTGCTTCTTGGGCACTGCACCATGCAAGACTGCAGATGCAAAATTCTTTGCTGGTATTCTTACATTACATATATATATGTATATAATGTATACGGAATATATAATATATACTCTAATATTTATCATATTATTTTTTTCTCTCTGTCACTTTGTGATTAATTAAAACTAATTTTCCTGAATTATAAGGAAATAACTATTATATAAAATAATACCTGAGGCATTTATAGCTTTCGAGTATAATTAACAATTACTATAACGATGAGTCGAATCAGAAATAAAAAATTATTATATATTAGAAAAATAGGGCAAATCAGAGTACGGCACGATACTTGGTGCGCAAAAACTTACAAATCAAACGATTAATAAATCAGAACATAAATATATTTAGCTTGCTTAAAAATTGAATGTTTTGGCCACATTTGGGGCCATTCAAAGCGACGTACAAAGAATTAGAGAAGAGATTTGCTACAGTCTTGCGTAATAGATAAGTCTCAGTTCAAATTCAAAAATCATTATATTATGTTTTGTCATATTTTGTTCATTTTATGTTTTCTTGCACTCTTACCTGCAGGGTTTTTTTTTAATCATCATTAGCTTGTGAACTTTGTTGAATGATTTTGAGTCTGAGCTGGGAGTTTGAGTTTGACTCGCCTGTTACGCAAGACTATAGGAAATCTCTTCTCTAATCCTTTGTATATTGCTAAGAGTGGCCCTAAATGTGGCCAAAACATTCGACTTTTAAGCAAGCTAAATATACTTATGTTTTAATTGATTAATCGTTTGATTTATGAATTTTTACGCACCAAGTACCGCGCCGTACTCTCATTTGCCCTATTTTTCTAATAATTTTGAATTTTGAGAGTCCTTATTAGGTTTCTTTATTCAGAGATAAAAGTATAGTAAACGGAGATAAACATTCAATTAATTTCAAATAAGCTTCACCGTATTTTAATTTAAAAAACTTTTTTGATCATTAAAGATGATTAAACTAGAGGGAATGTACCGTTAGCTAATTTGCCGAATAAATAGTTGGATAATTCATCATTTATTGTTACCGGTAATTGGATTTTATCCGGCAATTACATGAAAAAATTAAAAAAATAAATTTAATTTCAAATATTAAAAAAAGGATTGCAAATTCGAAATTAGAATTTAACTAATAATTGAAATGTAAAACAAAAATTAAAATTATATAATTGGTCGAATTCTAATTTTGAATCTATAATTCACATTCTCAATGTAAAAAATAGATTACTCTCAAATAAATATTGTAAAAATATTGCATATTTCTTATGAAAAATATAAAATATTTAATATGAGTGTAATAAAAAATAAAAAAACAAATAATGAATAAAAAGTTAATCAATAATCAAATATTGATAAAAATATTTAAGTAGATTGGTTATATATAATCATACGATAAAAAATAACTTAATAGGGAAAATTACAAAATTAAATTAAAACAGCTAATAAACGTTTAACGTGGTAGACAGTGCGCGCGGTATCTTTAACTATCGATTTAAAGGTTGACCACTTTGCTGCGTTCTTTGAATAAACAGTTTCTTAGAAATGTGCCGAACAAAAGATAGACTCTTACTTCGAAACACACATGATTTGCAGTAATGCTGAGAAATATTGTGGCATTTTTAAATATCGATTTTCGAGTATTCTTTTTTTTTTCATCTTTTCTATTCTTGTGGATTCTGTTTTTAATCCTTTATGTTATAAAACGGATAAGAACCGTGAAACTAAATTTGTCGTTATGATTTCAGGGGTCATAGGTGAAGCTATGCAAACGCAATGCAGGAAGTGCACCGAAAAACAAAAAAATCTTTTGGACACCTTAGTTGATTGGTATACAAAGAATAGGCCCGAAGAATGGGAAGCATTTGTTAAGAAGACTATAGAGAATGCTCAAAATAAAAATGCTTAAACAACTTGACTTGGGATAACAAATACCGAAAAAAAACTCTGACGAAGATGATGACTCATGAAATGACGATTTATGTATAAAATTATTACATATGAAAACTAATTCAGTGCACAAATTATATAATGCTATATATTGTAACGTTATATATTTGAAGAATAAAAACCTAAAATAAATTCAATTCTGTCCTCTTTATTTTATATTCGTCATCAACTTAGTGCTATCTGCCGTATTATTTACCGTCGAAATCGCCTGTATACTACCGCCAGTACATCCATTTTCAATTTGAGAACTACGTGACTATATACATTTACTGACACTATCGATGAAATCGTATCGTCGAAAGATGTGGTTCGTCTCTGTACTAAATCCACAGGATAAAAGCGTGCCGATTATCCATAGGAAGGATAGTTTAATGGGACATCGAAAGAAAAAATTTTAATTTTGCATCTCCTAAATATGTAAATAAGTTGTTGAATTTTAATAACCGAAAGTAAAAATTCAAAGTTAATTTAATGAATTTTAACTTATAATATCTTATAAAATTACGAGTTATGTTTCTTTATGCAAGTTTTCAGCCCGTTTTTACCAAACATAATTACTAGTATGTATAAAAGTCTCTATAATTACTAACAATTATACAGAGGCTTTTAATAAATTCAGTCTCTTCTCAACATATATTGTCAATTTAAGGTATAATTTAGTAAAAACGAGTTATAGAGGCCCTCCACCACCCCCGCCAATTTTATCGACGGTCCTCTTTTCTTTGTAAGTATACTCACTCATAAAATATACGAGCTACTAATAAATTTAGTAGCCCGTTTTTGCAGGTAAGTATATCTTTAATTAATTTTTTTATTTTTATGTCTTATATATAATTATTTTATTGTACTTCACCAATGAAATTGCAATAACTTTTTAAATATTATCCTTTATACAATTCGACATTACAATTATAATAATTATTTACAATACAATTATCAATGCTGTTCAAAATATAATAAAAATGACAATATAGGAACATAATTAACAAATTTTAGTAATGCGAGATTATACGAAAACGTCGAAAAGACGTATGATAATACAAATTTTTATAAACCAATGTTTAATGAAATATTTCTTTTTGATATTGAAAATAAGATACAATTAAAAAAAAGTTTCAAGATTAAATATTTGTCAAAT
>NW_017295957.1:0-2178 GCF_001594075.2 Trachymyrmex cornetzi
ACCTAAAATCAATCAAATATTTTTATGATATACAAAATACTTCATACAATTAAAAACAAAGTACGAATAAAGAAATTATTATTTTTATGAAATTTCACTTAATATTCATTTAATTTTGGCCTTTGATACAGCAGCCAGTTGTAACGTACTTGAAAAAGAAAAGATATTATATCAACAGTCATCAACCGCACGAACAAAAAAAGTTTTATGTTACGGACAAACTACCCTATTTGCACGTAATGTTTCAGAATTTTCTGAATTTTTAAGTTGCCTAACCTTCCTTGTAAGACAGCGATGCAATAAGTGGTGAAGCAATAGTTAAAATCACATACGCACGCACGCGCATGCATACACGCGCGAGCGCGTTCAAGCACCTCACAAATACCAGTTTCATCAATCTCTCTTAATTATGGCGGAAGGGATAACATGGTATGTTCAGTTTGCAAGCGTGTCTCTCTTGCCAACTTCGCCGTCTCTTTATATGAGTGTCGCTTAAGAGAAAAGTTTCTTTCCTTGTTCGACACACATCATAATGCATCTTAAGTTCTCTTTGTAAAGAAATACAGTTCTATAAAGAAAGAGAATCTAAGATGCATTATGATGTATGTCAAACAAGGAAAGATGCTTTGTCTCTTAAAGTGTGTTAAACAAGGAAAGAAGCAATTCAATACCAATTTCATGATGCGAAACAGGTCAGTATTTATATTCAATTCTTGCATTTATGACTGTCTTAATTACAATCTTAAGATGTCGTAAGTCAATCCGAGGACTATATTAGCACCTTAAAACATTATTTAAAAACAATTTTGAAATAAAAACAGACTATGAATACCACCTCATGTTTCACGTTTCACAAATGGTAGCCTTTGTCTGTAACGTGACATCCATAGAAACTCTGGCCGAAAAATTTCTGTGCCAAAGTACGCCAAAAAGTACGCCTTTCTATTTCTACGATTGTGGCGTAGAATCGCGTTGTTAAATATAAAAGTAACTACGTCAAACTACGCAAAAAATGTAAAATAGCATACTAACTATTATTTTCCAAAATGAAGTTTCAATATTTATTCTAGAAAGTTGAAGTATGTTGGAGAATTTTTAGAGATTTTTTAAATCATTCTGAATAGGTGAAAAAACAAACGGATTTTAGTGTCCTATGTTTTCATGGATGAGGCACTAAATTGTAACTTGTATGGTAAGGATTAAATACTGTGAGTGACGCGATGGAACGCGAAGCAGCAGAATGGAAGGAGGACAAAGAGGGAAAGATTTTTTATTGATACAGGAAGAGAATTAAAATATTCGTCTGAGGTGTAGGAGAAAACGGCACGGAATCTAATGGAACGATGAATGGGAAAGGATAAGTAATCGTGGTACCTGATGACAAAGGAGTTAAAAGTGGAATGAAGCTTAGAGTTGACTGAAGGAGGCGTCGCAGATGGAGGAGCAAGTAAGAAAAACGAGACAGCATAGATAGGGAATAAAACATTGCTACATCCTAAGCTAGCTAAATCTCTTGTAATACGGATATATATGGTCATATTTACGGACGCAATAGAAGTGGAGGCAAGAATTTTGGATACGCTGTACACGGTTAAGGAGTTGTTGATTAAGAGCCGGAACGTAGACGACAGTCGGCGTAATCAAATAACAAAATAACGAGTAATTGAGAAGAGAGGAGTTTTTGAGAGCAGGAAAGGATGTGGCAAAGGGGATAAAGAAAATCTAGACGGGCGTAAGCAGTCCGACACATAATAGTCACGTGGAACTCGAATGTCCATGAAGAGTCAACCTGAACACCAAGAATCTTAATAGAGGAAGAACGAGGAATTGGAATGGAGTTAAGAGAAATATCGAAGGATTGAATATGGGCTAATAATGTTGAGAAATCGATAATTAGCAAGGATGATAGAGGGATTTAGATGCAGCGAATTATTAGTAGACCATTTGGCAATAAATTTTAGATCTATATTTAACGCAGAACAGGCTATTAAAGCATCTAATGGGTGAAAGGATTTGAGAAGAATTACGTCGTCAACATGCTATCGAAAGCCTTTCGTAAAAACTTTTTATAATTTTGTATTTGTCTATAATTGTGAATTTAAAACTCCTTTAATGCTCTCAATTAAAAATACTTTTAAACACGAGATAAGTAATATTAAAAGATTAAGTATTATTATA
>NW_017295957.1:2406-4281 GCF_001594075.2 Trachymyrmex cornetzi
CTGTTCTTGCGATATTCTGTTCGCTGCAGCTACGATACGATTTCTCAAATGTTGCTCTGATTGAATAGGCGAAGAATAAACTTCTTGCTTCAGAGTACCCCATGCGTAGAAATCTAATGGCGTTAAGTCGGGTGAACGAGTTGCCCAATGTACTGCTCCTCCACGTCCAATCCATCGTTGTGGGAATTTTCTATCTAACCAGGTTCTAGCGACTCTGCTGTAATGAGCAGGGCATCCATCTAATTGAAACCACATTTCAGTACGTTGTTGTAATGGGATGTTTTCTAAATAGTCAGAAAATTCATTCTCCAAGAAATTTAGAAAATGGTCCCCATTTAATCTTACAGGTAAAAAAAACGGTCCCACTAAAACGTCGTTCCAAATTCCAAGCCAGACATTAACAGAAAACTCATGCTGAAATTTGTATTCTCTAACAGACCTGGGATTTTGTTGAGCCCATATATGATAATTCCTTTGATTAATTATTCCACCTCTGGTAAATGTTGCCTCGTCTAACCACATTATTTTAGATGGAAATAAAATATCATTGTGGCATTGCTCAAGGTACCAATTACAAAAGTTCAATCTGTTCCAATGATCTTGAGGTAATAAATTTTGCACTTTTTAAATGTGGTAAGGATAGCGATTATCTCCTTTTACAGTTCGCCAAATTGTTTGTAGTGACACTCCCAATACAGCCGACGCATTCTGAATGCTGGTCTCAGGATGATTGTCAAAATGTTGTAAAATACGATTCCCTGCCTGCAAATCTCTTCGTAACGCTGCTTGAAATCGGTTGTTTTCTTGTCGAATTGAAAATGATCCAGTCTCTCGCAATCTATTAAATGTCAACATAAACACTCTTCGGTTTGGCACTCTTCTGTTTGGAAATCGTCGCGCATATTCTCGCACCGCCTTTAAAGCATTACCGTTGCAGAAACCGTATACAAAAACCATATCAGCATATTCACTATTAGAATACGTACGCGGCATATTGCAAAAGACAAAATTCATCTACTGTTAAAGGCTTTCAAAGAGCGACCGACAAATTCATAACAGAAAGTGGAAAATGTAATCAAATATGTCGGTGCTAGATATGGCAAAAAATGTAAACATTTTTTTTCGATTTTCTCTGAAACAGAGCAAAAACGAGCATATGTCTATAGGACTTTTTTTCTTAGTTTTTTATTCCTCTACACGCTCCCGAAGTTTTGCCATTTAATTTGGAAACACCCTGTATATATAAAATTTTAAAATATATCGGTCCCTATATATATATATAAACTGCTCAAAAAAATTATGGCATAGAAAAATTATGGGCAAAAATTGGTCAATTTTGACTAACGATAACTTTGCGAAAAATTATCGTAGGATAACGGTTTTTTTTTAAATTAAAGCTTGAAATCTCTTCTTTAAGACGCTGATTTTAAGATTGATGCACCCTTGCCATTGTAACTCTAAAAAATATGAGGGTGTGTTTGTCACATTGAAAATTGCAAAGTTTAACGAAACGTACGGACTTTGTAAAATTTTTTTAGGGAATGCCGTATGCAGCGACATAAAGTTCAAACTTTCCTCTTTAATTTAAAAAAAAAAAAGTCGCTACGATTTTTTTTCGCGAAGTTACAGCACCTTATAGCTACCCATGTATTTTTTACATTATATCGACATTATCATTACCTGATATGCACCACGACGAGATTGCTGTCGGATTTTGCACATCGTGCGTAAATTTCAGTAACGCGTGTTGCCTCCGCGTTGCTCGATTACTTCTTGTAGTCGATTCCTCATATTAATGCAAGCCCTAATTTCTTCCTGCGGAATTCTATTCCAGATTTGAATTAGGGTTTGCGATAAGTCTTCGAGACTGACAGT
>NW_017295957.1:8737-9521 GCF_001594075.2 Trachymyrmex cornetzi
CCATCTCCCAGCGACGCGGCATCCCCTATAGTGAACAACTATCAAACATATTTTAAAGCAGGGAATTCTCGTGTTATATAGTTGAACTTTTTTTATTTATAACTTTTTAACGAATAACGAACGACGGCTAAAACTTGTTGAAGGTCACTCAGGGTCATGACCTTGACAATATATGTCAAGGTCAAGGTCATTGGAGGGGGAGGTCCTCTGATCTAGATATTACCATAAATTTTTATAGATGTATCACACATTTTATTAGTTAACGACATTAATAAAATGTGCATCGTTATTGCTAATAAATAAAAAAACAATTGACACTTGAAAAAGATAAAGCAAATGCTAAAGAATCTTGTAATATGCATTATTTGATATATAGAAAATACTACAATTATTTAAATATAATGTGTGACCCGGAACTAGTGCCTGATCCCCATTTAATGTTTTTACTCTATTATTACAAGGGACAAATGATTGTAAATGTAACTATACTAGCAACATTTTGTCTTTATACTAAATACAAATGTGCTTAATGGATGCTTTTTATTTACATGGCTTCTAACGACACGTGGTGACTTAAGTTGAAGCTGATAACATTGATAAAATATTTGATATATTGAAAGTATGTGTACAATATAGTGCTCTTTGCAATGTAAATGTAAGTATAATTATTCTTATAATGATAATAAAATTTTTTGATGTAAACTTAAATCGTGATGTTAATTTTACTATTTTATTATTTCTTATAATATATTTATTCTCAAAATATTTATATATATATATATAT
>NW_017295957.1:12521-17364 GCF_001594075.2 Trachymyrmex cornetzi
CTGTCGTCGACGTCGTCGTCGCCGCTACGAAGTGGTGGGGGTAATATCCTTTTGGAATTTTTGGCGCAAGAGGCAAATGTGGCGCTGGCAATGTGCATGGCCACACATGTGTCTGTTTTCTGTGGCTGATGATTAAGTGAGGAAATCTGTCACATCGTTGGTATATGGTAGAGGAACACGTAAGTAATTTTCTGCTTCTATATGCACAAATTAGACTTGCTCGACACGTTTTTGCACGAAATGAACGAATCTGGTAAAAAAAATGTATCGCCCCGTGGACCGAGATATATTAATCGTTAAAGTCGATCACTATTTAGGTTAGGAAATCCGTCATATCGATGGCATATAGAAGAACATGAGAACATGTAATTGAAACTAGAATAAGTATTTTCTGCTTCAATTACACAAATTCTCTGCTTTAAAATCACATTCTTTGTTTTTATTTTTACAGCAGAGTATTTGTTATTTTTACAGCAGAGTATTTGTCTTGGTTAAATATTTGTCTATAAAGCAGAAAATTTGTTTAATCTATGCCATCGACGCAACAGATTTTCTAATCTAGATATCTATCAACTTTAATTAATAACAATAACAATTAATAACTCGGTTCGCGGAGCAAAGCAACACATTTTTTATGTAGTGCAAAAATACGTCGAATGAGTCTATTTTATTTTATCAACCTCGAGGAGGTGAGGAGGCTAAATTCAACAATTACCGAATGTTGATGTCTTGCATAAATCTAATTGTTTAGTGCGTTATAATTCGACCTTGTACGTACATTATTATGTAACTTGTAATGTATTTCCAGAATTTTTCAACTGTGAGACAAACTCTGAGCTATGCAATGACACATATTGATCCACGTATGAAAGAAGATTCTCTCTTATTCTTAGATATGCTTGTACAAAATTATAATAGTGTATATATATTGGCGAAAGATAGTCATAAAATATTACCTAATTTTTGGGGTATGTATATTGTAGGTTACATACAATGATGAAGGTAGCCCTGTGTGGCACAATTAATAAGAATACAATCCAAAAGTACTAATGTAAAATGGAGAATTAAAGTTCTGGAATGTTTAGCTAATTTATTTACCTCTATTTTTTGTTAACTACAGGAAACTTTATACAGGTACACGATCGATTATGCCTCCGTTTGTTAGGAGCTATTGCATATCCATTCTGAAGTATATTATAAGTAATATTATTATCTAATTATTATTATGTATGAGGTTTTTTTGTATGAAGGTTTTTTTGTATGAAGGTCCATTTGTATGTAATAAGGTATCAGAAACGTGTTCCCGATTTGATAGGCGCCATTGTGAACTCAAAATCGAAAAATGAAAATTGTATACAGTACACGTTTTCGAAGTTTAACTATCGGGAACACGTTTCTGATACCTTATTACATACAAATGGACCTTCCGATACTTGTCTACGTTCTTTTCTGCTAATTGTTGGGGGTTGAAATCCATGTCGAAATTCAGCACATCTCGGCGTTAAAGGGTTAATACGACTTTTTCTGCAAAAGCGAAATCTGCAATAAAACATGGAGGTTTTTTCATTAAAAATTTTAAAGTTACCTACCCTTTCACCCCCAGCGGATGGTAGGTGGGGTGTAGAATTTTTGTGTCAATGGATAGCTTTCTTGACAACATTGAATACGTACATTTTTATTTTTTTGATTCTTTGAGTATTTCTTGAGATATTTTAAACGTTTTAGACTCATTTTTTAATTTCGCTGATTACAGCGCCATCAATCAACAAAAAAATGTTTGTAATAGGTAAAATTTATGTAACTTTTTCTGAAGAAGCGAAATCTGCAATAAAAAATGGGGGTTCCCGTTTAAAATTTTAAACTTACCCTCTCCTTCACCCCCAGCGGGTGGGGGTGGGGGGTCATGTTAGATGTCAAAAGATAGCTTTTTTGAAAACATTGAATACGTATATTTTCAGATTTCTGATTCGATGTGTATTTCTCGAAATATTTGACCGTTTCCACACTTTTCGGACACCCTGTATAACAAAACGAACAGATGGAATAAACACATCATGATAGCGTGTAAATTTTGTATGTCGTTACTTCGTTATGTGTCGGATATTTATATGTACTCAAAAATTGAGAACTTTCTCGAATTATTCTTTAGTGAGAGAGAGAGAGAGATCTCTTTTTAAAAGAGGCCAATAAATCGGCCAGTTCTTCAGTATTACTTTGTTTATTTATACCTCTCTAATTTTTTAGGTATATTATTTCAGATATTCTTCGTTTATATAAAGATTGTTCTGTATCTAGAATGCAAATGTTTTCCCAATCTAATTCATGTCCATTGTCAACTTAGTGGCGCGAGACCACCGACATTACATCATGGATTTTCTTATGTCAGCCTTAATGTTTGCCTGTTCTTTAATTCGTATTTTTATTTTTCTTTTTGTTTGGCCGACATAAGAAGATTCACAGTTCAAACAATTTATCTTGTAAATTACACCACAATGGTCATCCTTGCATAAACGGTTCTTTCCCGTTTTAATGAATCTGTTTAGTCCGTTTATTGGTTTGTAAGTAATATTAAACCCATGCATCTGTGATACTTTTTTGAATTTTTCGGAAATTTTGTTTAGATATGGAATGACGAAAAACTTTTTTACTATATTGGATGTAGGATCCTTATTATCGTCGTTACTATCATTCTTTTTGTCTAAAATATGTCTGTTTTCTGAGGTTTTAATTCTATTTATGATAGTCAAAAAGAAATCTTAAGGATAATCATTTATTAGTAAAGTGTGAATTAAGTATGAGATGTTTTTTTCATGAAATTTCAGATGCGATAAAAATAATATTCTATCAAACTACCCAATGATTACTCCCCTTTTGTGTACTATTGGATGATTAGAATTGAAATTTAAAGTCCTCCTTGAGTTAGTTGGTTTTTTGTACGTATCAAAGATGATTTTTTCATCCTGTTCTATCAATTTTACATCTAAAAAATTAATATCATTATCATCACCATAATCTATCGTGAATTTTATCCTTTCGTGATACAAGTTAAACAATTCGAGAATAAAATCTACTTTATCATTTTGTACAAACAATACAATGTCATCGACATATCGGAAATAGGCGCAACAATTTCATTCGAGGAAATTCTCAACTTTTACGTACACTGTTAAAAATGTCATGAAATTTAATGTACTTTTAGGTTACATAAATTAAATTCAATTTTATGACTAAATTAAATTTTATGTATCTGTAACTGAAAAATATATTTGTGTACATGTACATGAAATTTAGTGAACGTTTCGTAAAATTTTACGAAGTTTAGTACATTTTTTATTAAATTTTATGTAAATTTGTATGAAATTTAATATAAGTAAACGTTAAATTTAAGTTATCTGCAACTTCATTTTCATTGACAACATTAAATATTTTTTACGCCTGGGACACCACGCGTTCTCGTCTTGAAAGGGCCTTTCAAACGAGCCCTCTCTCGAACCCACGTTCAATTTAAGATATTTTCGCCCCTTCCATCGCGCCTCCCGAGGGTGTTAAAATAGGCGTTTTTGTTATTAAATGATAGATTTTACTGATAGATTTTAATAATAGATTGACATTTATTAAATAAAAATATAATGATTCTTATTGCAGAGCCCGAATTCAGATTTTCTTAAATCATGCGCGAATTTTATGTTATTATTTGTATTTTCTAAGTATATGAGATATCCTTTCTAAACAAAATGTATATTGAAAATATTATAAATATTTTTAAGCAATATGTGTATTTCATATTTTATGTAAAATGATTTAATTCTATTTTATGTTGTATTACATTTTATTATATTATTCTTTGTACATTATAATTCTTTCTTTGTATTCTATAATTTAGTATTAAAATACATTGCATGAGAAATAATAAATTGTAGTATGTATACATGAAAACATTCAAATCCAGCAAGTACAAAGTTGCACGTACCGTATTTCTTAGGTGTAATTTGCCATATAACAATAAAACTTTTTAAGTTTTAATTTTTGTAGCAAAATCGAAACATTTGTTTTTGTAATATTTATATTTTGATATGCAATATTGTTTGTAACTGTAATATTAATTTCAAAAATATGTCATATGAATATTTGACCACTTAATCCTAATTATCTTCCTCATTACAAGCATGACCTTCAATGTCTACCAATAACACGTTTGCTGGTACAATTTTTATCACGGAATGATGTGTTTTTTGAGTGATCTTATTTCTTTTAAAATATAGCTGGTCAGTAAAAAATTTTTCATACATAATTATATATAAACGGTTTTACATATTTTGTAACTATTATGAATAAGTTATGTATAACATTATTATGTATTTATGTATAGTTATGTATTTATGTATAATTATGTATGAAAAGTTTTTCATCGTGCTGCTATATTTTAAAAGATCACTCGAAAGATACGCCATTTCGCGATGAAAATTGTTCCAGCAAACGTGTTATTGCTAGACATTGAAGGTCATGTCTATATTGAGAAAGATATTAGTATCAAGTGGTCATATATTCATTTGTGATTGTCACGTCCGGGGGGCGCGAGTGCGGATACCCCTCGGACGCGGCGTGGGCCCGTCCGACGACGGCTCGGCGTGATTCTCGCCCCGAGCGGCAAGGGCGGTAATCACGGTTACCGGAGTAAAGAAGGGAGGTTGACTGTCACAAAATGATTAAGTGGAAAATTTAATTCGCGGAGTTAAAGACGTTTATTTATTTACATTCTTCACTATAAATTCACCCGTGGAACAGAACTGTCCGGTGACAGTTTCAATTTTTACGACCTTGGGCAGTGGTCTCGCGGGTAGAG
>NW_017295957.1:19044-25385 GCF_001594075.2 Trachymyrmex cornetzi
TTACAATTACAAACAGTATTGCATATGACAACATAAATATTACAAAAACAAATATTTTGAAATTGCAACAAAAATTGAAACAAAAAGTTTTAGATTAGAACAGTTTAATGTCTAAAGGCGGAAAATTACTTGCGAATAATTGACCATCTTTCTTTGCAATTATACATTTAAAACAAAAAACAGTGCTATTATTATATGTATGACAAAAAGTATAATAATATCGATTTGTAAATTATTAGTAATACTTAAGTATTTAAAGATTAAATATATATTTAATACTTATTATATAAGAACAACGTTGATATATGGTTGTTTTTCATCATTTAAACCGGAAACATCATTCTCAAGGAAAGTAAAAGAAGTATCAGGAATAATATTATAATTTCCAAATAATTTAAAATCATTTTTCTTTTACCGGAATGCCATGAGGAAAGTTTTTCAGTTCAGAAGAAAAAGTAAAAATACATATACCGTGACACAGATTTCTGTTCGAGAGGTCGTCAACAAAATTGATAATTGATCCAGTAATTCTATAGACAATTTTTTGAGGTTGCGTGAAAATCATATTGTACAGATGGTAGTACAAAACTTACGATAGACGTGATCGTTTATGAATTTTAAAGAAATACGAACCGGGAATAAAACTGCTGATGAAGTAGCAAGAGTTTTGAAACTGCCGGTGACTACACGATGTGTACAGTAAATACTACAACAAGATAAAAGTTTAAAGTGGACAATATAAGTCATTGATGCTTCCTCATACTCAAGGCTATAAATTTCTGCGAGATTAAAGTTTGCTCGAGACTTGCCATGTAGAATAGAAAAATGTCGTATTTTCTGACGAAAAAAGTAACTATATAGATCTGACGATTTTAAATATTACTCGCATGATTTATATACTAATAAGGCAGTAGCCATGAGTAGAAATTTCGCCGGAAAATGTTTGATGGTGTGGATTGCATTTATAGTTATTCAAAGACGTCTATATGCAAAATTTGTATCAGAATGAACGCAGAAAAATATATCGACTTATTAGAAGATTGTTTAATTCCATTTATCGAAGAAAATCACGAAGAAAATATTATTTTGCAACAAGCCAACGCTGTTGTACACAGTGCAAAGAAAACACTAGAGTGCAGGTTTCGACTGAAAAATTTGCTATTTATGAAATGGCAAATTTTCCGACACGTTTGCCGGATTTAAATCCAATAGAGAACTTATGGGGAATTCCATCAAGAGCAATATATAGAAATAATAAACATTACAGTAACATTAGGGAGTTGGAAAACGCTGTAAGATAATGGTGAAATCACACGGTACGGGAATCAACATGCGGGACATAGGATGCGTGATTCAAACAGCCAATCAGCGCTCTTCCGCATTTTTCTATCCCGCATGTCTTTTTGTGCCCTGTGCACACAGTGCGTGAAAGACCCGAAAATGACGTGTTCCGGGAAATAAATACATAATTAAAAAAATAATTGTTTCATCAAAACAGTAATATTTGTTAATTTTATTTAAATACACTATTTAAAATGTTGAAATAAACATTACTGCGATAGTATTGAACAAATTTTATTTAAAATTTTATTATTGCAAAAATTGTTTCTGAATCCTATGACGCATTTTTATCATTTTCCCGTATCATGTGCACAGAGCACAAAAAGACATGCGGAATAGAAAAAACGGCACGCGTTATAAAATCATACGTATGCATCATTATTGATCTGTCTAGAATTGTGGAGTAAATTAAATATTAGAAATGGATAATAAATTGTTAATGTTAAAAGAAGCTATTAAAATTTTAATGAAATTTTATGTGAGAACTCCATTATTACCTTATCGAAAGAAGAACGTGAGATCAGCGTTAACCAAACTATTTATATTGTATAAAACAATGTCAAAGAAAAAAGTTCAAAGAAGTGTATGAGTTAGACCAATTTATACTGTGGAACAACGGCTTCTTCAAGGAGACAGTGACAATTTAATTACAATGTTAATAACTGACCCATCGTTGTATTTTAACTATTTTAGAATACATGTGGACATTTTTGATAAACTGTTTACCTTAGTGGGTCCTAAAATTGAAAAAGAATGTAATATAAGGGAACCAATTCCCTCTCGAACACGGCTTGAAATTTGCATCAGATATTTAGCCAGTGGTGATAGTATGAAGTCTATAGGATATGCCTTTAGAGTTGCTCCAAACACAGTTTCTAAAATTGTGCATGAAACTTGTAATGAAATTTGGAAAACATTAAAAGATATAGTTATGCCTGTACCAGTACACAAGAATGGGAAACAATAGCACAAAATTTTGAAAGACTGTAGAATTTTCCTCATTGTATTGGAGCGATCGATGGAAGACACATTGTTTATAGAGGTAATAATTAATTTTAACTCTTCTTTTATAAGGCATATTGATGCAAATATGTGTTATAAATGTTTAATTACATTTCAGGCTCCTTCGCATAGTGGTTCCATTTATTTCAATTATAAAAAAAATCACAGTATCAATTTCACCGGTTTCTGATGCACATGATCGTTTCGTTTTGATTGATATTGGAGCAGAAGGTCGTCGCAGCGATGGTGGAGTGTTTGCTGATAGTAATATACAATCGAGATTACATTCAAATGCTGATAGCAATATACAATCGAGATTACTTTAAATGTACCTTCCCCTGCTCCAGTTGGTGAAAGGGAGCTGCCATATGTTTTGGTTGGTGACGAAGCGTATCTTTTAGCACTGTACTTGATGCGACCTTATCCAAGAAGATCAAATCTTGACTTAAGAAAAAAGGTATACAATTATCGTCTCAGCAGAGCAAGACGTATCATTGAAAATGCCTTTGGCATTTTGGTAGCGAGGTGGAGAATTTTTCGTAGGCCTATAAATACCTCCATTTCCAGAGCAAAGAAGATTATATTAGCTACAATATGTTTACATAATTTTATTATTACTAACGAAATATCTCCAAGAAAGACAATATTTATGTTATAATGATTACGACAAGCAGCAAACATCATGCTTTAACAACATTGTAATAGTATTAGCCGTCGTCTAACTTCATGCAATTTGCCCACGATTTACAGGGAAAGATTCACTGATTATTTTTTCAATGAAGGTGCAATAGAATGGCAATGGGAGAAAGCTGAAAATAATGACTTTTAGCTTTTATTTTTTGTATTGTAATAAAATTTTTTATTTTTATAATAAATTATTATGAAATTAATATATTAAATTTCTTTTTCATACACATCATTTCTGTTGTATTTTACAATAATTATTACAAATATAAACAAAAAACAGATTACACATAAAACAATTAAATCTAATTCCATCAATGTAGATTAACTTCGATCTCGGTTCAACTTGCTCTTTATCTTTTTCTAGTTCTAGAAGGAATTGGTTCCCTTATATATTACATTCTTTTTCAATTTTAGGATCCACTAAGGCAAACAGTTTATCAAAAATATCTACCTGGATTTTGAAACAATTAGAATGCCCTTATAAATTAAAAAAAGATGAAGAACAAGTTAAACCGAGATTTAATTAATCTAGTTGATGGAATTGGATATTAATTATTTAAGAGACCTGCTTTTTCTTCAGCTTCTAACGCATCATTCATGATTTTTATTTGTAATAATCTACAATCCTTATAGGGTAACCTTCTTAAAATATCACCTAATTGGATCAAAAATCCTTCAATACCATCAGCAGATGTAGTGGTATTACTTAAAATTTTCATCAAATCTCTTCTGAATTCTGCATCACCTGATTGTGCTCTTCGTCCTAAAACAAAAAATTATTTATTTACAATATAATATGCATAATAATATATAATTCGAATGTTGAAAACAATACAGTTTATACAATTTATGATCATATAATAAACTTACGTTTTTCATGCGAAGAGATACTACTTGTACGAGAGACACTTCTTCCTATTCCAGAAGTACGATTCATTTATATTGTCCTCTTCGAACATTTGGCTATCTACAAAACTGCTCTCATCGTGATCTCTTGAATCTTGCATTATGGAGCATTCACCGATGTCTAGGTTATCATTCACCAATTCTTTTGAAACATTACTTATAGAACTGAACAGTTTTTAAAGACATAATTATTTCAAAAGTTGTATAAAATATGCATTATTATTGATGGGATACTACTTACGACCTTGAAATCATGGAATCATTTAAAAATGTCATTTGATCAAAAAAGCGAAAACCATCCTTTTTTTTTTATCTGAAGTTGATGCTGCTGAACCACTTGGTGTGTATGCAGTCATTTTTTTCTTGCTTTCATGTAGCAATCACGCAGGTTTCTCCAACGCTTTTTAATATTTTCTACACCAAAATTATCTACAATAGATTAATGAATAAATATTTTAGAAGAATTTATTTACAGAAACTCATTGAAATGTCTTGTACACCTAAATGATAAAGAAAACCACCTTCAGTTTAACATCATAGGTTTTTGATTCATTAATACAACACATACTCATTTAAATAGTATATACAAGAAGTTACAAGACATTTTGAAGAGCTTCATAAGATAACTCATAATATTACAAATTCAGTAACAAAACTACTTTTGGTAATTATACAGTTTAGCTGCTCACCTCAAAAATCGATGAACATAGGCTCATTCGACGCGTTTTTGCTTAAAACGAAAGAATCTGGCAAAAATAAGCGTCGCTCTGCCCCACGAAGTGATGCGCATGTGATTACAGAGCATGCGCATATGACTACAGAGCATATTTCAGTCGCAACGTAACGTCGGTATGACAGATTTCTTAACCTGAAATCGTCAACTTTAACGCTTAATAACTCGGTTCGCGGGGCAGAGCGACGCTTATTTCTGCCAGATTCTTTCGTATTAAGCAAAAACGCGTTGAATGAGCCTATGTTCATCGATTTTTGAGGTGAGCGGCTAAACTGTATAATTACCCTACTTTTATTTAAGGATGTTCTCCGACTGCAGTTGTGAAAAAGAAAATGGATTTTTCGCAGAACGTCCTTAAATAAATTGTAAGTATAAAAATTGTTATCACATAAAATATTTACCTTCCAATTCCTTGCTTATTTCCAACCACGCTTCCTTCACAGATAAGGGACCTCTCCCACTCCGCGGAGTGCCACCTTGTCGTGGTGAGTGGGCTCCTCCCGGGCGATGTCGCCCCCTTCACGGCCCCTTCCCCGGTGCTAAGTGTGGCGCCGTGGTTGGTGCCGGGCGGGGGTTTCCGTCTCGGGTGGCCAAGGGCACTCCATCGGGTAGGTTACCTGCGGTGACACCGGTCACAGCAGGCACTCTGGCTTGCCTCAGCCAGAGGTGGGTGTGGGTCCCATTGGGTTAGGTCGTGGGGCGAGCCGAGGGAAATGTCGCGTTCCGTTGGGAGGGCGATTAAATTAGGGGGCTTGGGTGGAGGGTGAAATGTTCCCGCGGGGGTCGATGAGAGCTCGGTCGATAGCCCGTGTACGGAAAGGGATGGGACGTCGCCGTGGGTAGGGTTCTCGCGTCACGCTCGGTAAGGAGGGGGATGAAGGGAACGGACTTGATCCCGAACCTCACCATCCCGCCAAAGGGGCTTGCCTTCCTCCTCGTATAAAAACCCGGAGGCATAGTAACGGGTAGGCACGGGTTAGCCCAATCTGGGCCAGGGGTCGCCCTCTCCCTGTTAATCCTCGGAGGATGACTCTACGGGTAGGAACATTCTGGGCCAGGGGTCGCCCTCCCCCTGCAAATCCTCGGAGGATGGTCCAACGGGTAGGCCTACGGGCCAGGGGTCTCCCTCCCCCGTCAAATCCTCGGAGGATGGTCCTACGGGTAGGCCCAATCTGGGCCAGGGGTCGCCCTCCATCTGTTAATCCTCGGAGGACGGGTAGGTTCAGGGGTGCTCCCTCCCCCTGCTAAAACACGGAGGATGTTTTGCGTTTCGCGTTGGGGGGAATCTCGGGCGGAGGCAAACGGCGCGGCGGCGTAGGGTGTGGCGAAGGGAAAGGCTTTCCTGAGCCTGAACCGGAGCCACACAAACATGGATCTACCTCTCCATGGCCCTTGAGGCGAACCGGAGGTAGGAACACGGGTAGGATTGCATAAAGCGGTAAAAAGGGGTCTGCTTCCCCCTTTAAATCGGAAGTAGGGACACGGGTAGGCACCACTACGGTGGACAAACAGGAGTTGCCCCTCTTGGCCGGGACTTAGCAGTCTCGTTAGGCAAAACGTAGGCAGGGACACGGGTAGGGTTGCTTGGACGCGAGGGTCTGACCGGACCACCGTCCCTGTGGCCAAAAGGGAGGTCTGCCTTCCTCCTCCTACGGTAAGGAAACACGAAGGC
>NW_017295957.1:26043-26249 GCF_001594075.2 Trachymyrmex cornetzi
CGGTCACTCCCCCTGGATAAATAACGGAGTGTTGGTATGCATTGTTCCATCGGTCATGAAACGGAACGCTAGTGGGAACTTGAGGCCGTTGGGAGGGACGGGGGATTACACTGAGGGTGGGGGGCGCGTAGGCATAGGGGCCGGAGTCGCCTTAGTGCCCACGGTTCTCGTGGCGTACGAGGGGCTTGCAGGCTCAACGCAGAGGA
>NW_017295957.1:27734-27960 GCF_001594075.2 Trachymyrmex cornetzi
ACATGTCGTGCGGCGTTCCCAGGGGTCCGTTCTCGGACCCCTCCTATGGAACGCCACGTACGACGCTGTTCTCCGCACGGCCCTGCCCCCCGGCTGCCACGTTGTCTGCTATGCAAACGACACGCTGGTGGTGGTCGGGGGCGCGACCTGGGGAAGAACCATAACGCAGGCAAACGTAGCGGTGGCATGCGTCGTCGGTGCGGTGAAGGACCTGGGCCTAGCGGTG
>NW_017295958.1:0-211 GCF_001594075.2 Trachymyrmex cornetzi
GCAGAAAGTAGATTTTTTGAAAAATCGTTTCACGTGTTTCAGCGTTTTTTTTTAATGTTGGAAATTGTCGAAATATTTGACCGTCCCGGTACATAATTGACACCCTGTATATCAGGGCTCGGCACGAAATGCAACTTTCGGCCGATTTTCGAGTCGGCTCCGCCTTCCGCTTTTCCTCCCATCTCACCGCCCTGCGCGCAGGCCAAATGCC
>NW_017295958.1:959-1300 GCF_001594075.2 Trachymyrmex cornetzi
TCGGTATATTATCGATATTTTTAGTTTCGTGCTACTCCGTGTAAATGGGCGCGCAGCACCGTCTTACATCGATTTTCCAATAAAATCTCCTAAATCTGGATTATCGACCTTAATTGAGTTCCGCCGTTGCTTTAGCATCCCCTTAACACTTTGAAAAGAGATAGCCCCCGTCCCCACGGGTGCATGTGTGTGTGAGCTCGTTACGTCACGACGCGAGGAGCGACGTGACGAAGATCCTGCGAGCTCGAGAGCGGAAGGACGACTGAGGGAGTTCGCGCGTTTTTTCGCGCCAACGCCCGTTCGCCCTCCCTCCCCCTCGACCCCCTCGCGTATTCAGAACC
>NW_017295958.1:1758-2033 GCF_001594075.2 Trachymyrmex cornetzi
CGATAGAAACCACATCCGTTAACACGTTCGATGGGGACAATGGTATGTAAATGCGTACGGGCGAGGCTTTTTTTCATCATACATACTTTTTTGTTATTGTTTGAACGTATTTGTGTACTACGATGAAGTCGCAAAATAAAGAACTATCGATGAAGTCCACTTAGAATTCGTTAGAACAACTATTAGATGAGGATGAAGACGTGTTCGATGAAACGGGTATGGGTTCTATAATCGATTTAATATATCAGACGTGGATTACAAATACGTTTGTTAAA
>NW_017295958.1:2502-3231 GCF_001594075.2 Trachymyrmex cornetzi
GAGAACACAATTTTTGACATCTTCCCCCAGAGATCGTAAGCAGCAAATGGTGAATCAGCTTTTGGATTCTGTAGCTGACGATTTGATGAAAGTACCACCAGTAACGAAGGAAAGAAAAAATGTTTATTATTAAAAATATATATGAGAGAGGGACAACCGCTCCACATACGATAATTACATGTTATATTCTTATCATATATTCTATTCATATCTTATTTCACTTTTTTACTTGCGATTGTACCGCGAGAGAGCGAAATACACATTCTGAGTGAGACATGATAAAAGGGGACGCACCACACGATTACCTCATTTAGTTTGATGTAATCGTTCGTGGTGATATATCGCAACGTTTATCGTTATGGTGCCAACATTTGTCGATTTGCAAGGTATATCTTTTGTTTATTTTACAAATATGTTTAGTATTTGTTAAATCATTGTGTATGTTTTTTTTCATTAAGGATTTCTCGTGGATAAGCGATTTGTTGTCAAGGAGGTAACAGTTCTAAAGAATGGGAGATAATTGACATACTACATTTTTACATGCGCGATGCCATGGCGTTTTCTGACGAAAACTGATCAATCACACGCCTCATGGGTGATGACACATCATCACGGATTGCGGTGGAATGATGGGATAGTACCATATCGTACGGCGCAGCGTTTGATTTCAGAAGCTGTTGGTAGAGAAAGTGGGGCAATTGTATATGTGAAGGGATTTGAAAAAAGGGG
>NW_017295958.1:3537-3743 GCF_001594075.2 Trachymyrmex cornetzi
ATAGATTTCTTTTCATTACACATATCCTGAGTGTATGTATGTGTGAAGATACCACATCCTTTGAATATGATAAGATGTGTCATGGTTGTCTATTTTTTAGATACATATAACTGCGTACGGGGTAAGGTCCTTTTCACATTGAGTTTTGGAATGCTTAATATGTCAAGCGATAACAGTTCGCATGAAAGTACGAACAGCGATAACAG
>NW_017295958.1:4800-8987 GCF_001594075.2 Trachymyrmex cornetzi
TACTACCGTGTTGAAGCTTGAGGGTATCGAGTTTCCCGTTACTTTAAAACAAATTACGAAATTTGAATTTTTGAACGATATATCTATCAATGTATTTACCGAGCGAGAGAGAGGTGGAAAAAAAAGAGACGATGGTAATGAAATCGTTCCTCTTCGTCTTACTAAAGAGAAGAAAGAGAAACATGTAAACTTGTTGTATTTGCAAGACTCAAGACGTAATGATGAAAACGTCATCGGTCATTTCACATGAATTAAAAATCTGTCACGATTGATAGGTTCGCAATTGAGTAAGAGTACGAAGAAGAAGCATTTGTGTGATAGGTAGGTATACTAGTTGTCTATATACATATACTAGTTGTATATAGTGATAAAAAAAGCTGTGTAACGCGTATGACTTATTACTTTACAGATGTCTACATTATTTTCCTACGAGCGAGAAATTGTCGCTTCACATCGTTGACTGTACTACGACGAACGAATGTGCTATTTTCTTCCGAACGATGAACGATAAATGGTTATCGTTTCGTGGTCATAATAAGAAGGAGCGACTTCTCTTTGCCGTTTATGCCGATTTGGAGTGTATACTGGCGAAGAAGACCACCGATGAAAACATGTCAAGATTCTCCTATCAACATCACAAGGCGTTTAGCCTTGTGCTTAGGGTAGGGTACTACGTACGTTGTGTATATGACGAAACTATGTCGATATATAAATCTTATCGCGGTGAGGATTGCGTATCATGGTTTGTCAAGGAATTATATGATTTGGCACATCGCGCGAAAACGATATTCGATAAGAATATGGCTATGGCGGAGTTTACATCAAACATCGAATGCGAACAATTTCGAAACGCGACTCACTGTCATATCTGTGAAAGACCATTTGAGGAAGGAGATTTGCGCGTACACGATCACTGTCATTTAACCGGACGTTATAGAGGTCCTGCACATTCACGTTGTAATTTACAGTATAACGATACGTACGTTATTCCTATATTTTTTCATAACTTGACAGGTTACGATGCACATTTTATCATAAAGGATATTGCTAATAGTTTTGTGGGTAGAGTCAACTTGTTACCTATAACGAAAGAAAAATATATATCGTTTACGAAACACGTCAAAGATACAGCAAACTCTAAGTGGGGAATGGACTGTTTGAAATTGCGTTTTGTGGATTCATTCAAATTTCTCAATACTAGTCTCGAGAAATTGGTATCATATCTCGACAAGAATAAATCGAAAATTATACGATCAGAATTTTCAAATCTTCACGCTGAGGATTTCGATTTGCTTACGCGGAAAGGAGTGTTTCCGTATGAGTATATCGATAGCGTTGATAAGCTAAATGAGACTAGTTTACCACCGCGTGAACTGTTTTATAGTTCGTTGACCGACGAGACTGCTTCCGATGACGATTATCAACACGCGACGAACGTTTGGCGACGTTTTTGCGTAGAGACTCTCGGTGATTACAGTGATTTGTATCTCAAGACAGATGTGCTTTTATTAGCAGACGTTTTCGAAAATTTTCGTGATACGTGCATTGAGAGTTACGGATTGGATCCAGCGTATTATTACACTTTACCGGGATATACGTTGGACGCTATGCTGAAATACACTGGTATTCGATTCGAATTACTCACCGACATCGATATGGTGATGTTTGTGGAACGTGGTGTACGCGGTGGTTTGAGTCAGTGTTCACATAGATACGCGCAAGCTAATAACAAGTATAACGCATCTTCGTACGATCCTTCAGAACCCTCGACGTACCTCATGTACTTCGACATGAATAATTTGTACGGTTGGGCGATGTCCGAATCCTTTCCGTACGGAGAATTTCAATGGGTCGACGACATCGAGCGCTTTGATGTAATGTCTGTGTCGTCAGACTCCGTTATCGGTTATATTCTGGAAGTCGACCTTGCGTATCCACAAAGCGTTCACGATGCTCATGTTGATCTTCCATTCTGCCCCATTCGCGAACGACCTCCCGGAAAACGGAATGTTAAACTGTTGGCCACTCTTTACGATAAGGAGCGCTATGTCGTGTACTATCGCAATTTACAACAATATATTTATCATGGTCTCCGCATCACAAAAATTTATCGTATATTACAATTCGCCCAATCCCCATGGCTTCGTGGATATATCGAACTTAATACGAGATTTAGAATGCTCGCGAATAACGAATTCGAGAAGAATCTTTACAAATTGATGAACAACGCGGTATTTGGAAAAACGATGGAGAACGTACGCGATCACGTTGACGTTCGACTTATAACGCGTTGGGATGGGAGATACGGTGCGGAAGCGATGATAGCGAAACCGAATTTTCACAGTAGAAGTATTTTTTCTGAAAATCTAATTGCTGTGGAATTGCGCAAACTCGAGGTAAAAATGACGATATACGTAGGTATGTGTATTCTCGAAATAGCTAAGTTGCGTCTATACGAATTTTACTATGAGTATATGATACCATTGTATCGCGATGCATGTAAGATTTTGTACACAGACACTGACAGCTTGATTTATCTTCTGGAGTGTGAGAATGTATACGAGGACATCAAGCGTGATATCGCGAGATACGACACGAATGATTATCCTGAGAGAAACGCGTATGATATTCCACGCGTTAATAATAAAATACCTGGTTTGATGAAAGATGAAAATTGTGGTGCGATTATGACGGAATTCATTGGACTCAGAGCGAAGATGTACGCGTTGAGAGTGATTGGAAAGAGCGATACGAAGAGAATAAAGGGTGAAAGAGTCAAGGTGAAAGGGTCAAGAAAAACGTAGTCGCGAAAACGATCACTTTCGACGATTATGTGCGATGTTTGAACGATGTAACGGTACAGTCGAGACGTCAGTCGTGCATACGATCGACATTTCACGAGGTCTACACGGTGTCTGAATTGAAGCTTGCTCTTAATCCATACGATGATAAGCGGTATGTCGTACCCGAATCAGTCACTACTTTACCTTGGGGACATTATAAAATACCTCTGTAATGTGTTGTATTTTTATTGTAATAATAAAATAAAAAGTTACAATACATCCGTTTTATCTATCCAAGAATTATGTGAACTGTCCATTCCTAACCATTTTACATACACTTTATTTCCTCGTTTGCGTAGTTTTTCCACGAGGTAAACGTCAGGATTGGAGACTCGCTGTGATTCATGTTCGTAGAATCCACCAGCTATCGGGTTCCCTTGATAATCTTTCAGTAGATACGTTGCAAGATTCGTACGTTGTGTTTTAACGATGTAGAAAATCTAAGTAGACCAATTAGGTGTATAACCCTTTTCAAAAATTGTCTTGAATTTACTAATTCGTACTGGATCGCCTATCTTGAACCTCGTTGGAGCGGCAATTTTTACATGACTGTATACCGTCGACATGAGTCGTTTTGCAACGGTGGATGTTACGTCTATCGGTCGCATCTCAATGGTTCGATGTTTACGATGATTATAATCTGACAATAGACGCGGTAGCTCGTCGATCCATTTGTACAAACCGTTTAACGTGAACGTTTTCCACATGTTATTCTTGAGTGTACGGTTGAATCGTTCCACCACCAACGCTTTCATCACTGAATACGTAGAATAATGATTTATGTTGTATCTCTTAACAATGTTTTTCTGCACGGTACCGTTGTAAAATTCTTTTCCTTGATCCGTTTGCAGATTTCGTGGGTATCGTTCGTCCTCACGAAATATTGTAGATAACGCTGCGGCCACATCGTTTCCGTTCTTGCTCTTGAGAGGTATAGCCCATGCGTATTTACTCAAAACATCGATAACTGTTAAAATGTAATTGTAACCTTTATTGAATCGCGCGTAAGGACGCATCTGGACCACGTCGGCTTGCCATAAATTATCGCGACCGTTCACCACGACGCGACGACGTGGAAAATTTCTTCGCGCGGGTGCGTGGAGTTCTTTCACATGTTTTCGTTTCTTGATACTCATCTCTCTCTGTTATGATAGGAAACGAGCTTTGCACGTATCTTTTAAACCTTTCTAGATGCGTTTAAATACCTAGACACCTCGTTCAGATATTGAATCTCGTTCTCGTTACACACATTCGTCGATATTGTTTACGCAGATCACTTACACCGTGATGCAACATCTTAATATCATCAAATATGTTTTGAAGCGCCTGCGTGAACGTATCTTT
>NW_017295958.1:9033-13242 GCF_001594075.2 Trachymyrmex cornetzi
ACCATATTAAGCATTTGTTGACGCAAATCAGTTACACCTCGATGAATCTCGTTGGACACTTTCATCAATAACGCATTTACGCTATTTGGGACTTCCTCCACGTTGTTTCGCACTTTTCCCACATCGTTCGAGATATCTTTCTGCGTATCCCGAAGCGCGCGTATGATCATATCTCTCCCGGTAGTTTTGAACGATTTCTCCAATATCTCGTTAGTCACTACATTTTTCATTCGTGCAGTTACATCTCGAGTTAGATGTGTGACAGCGTCGGATACTTTTTTTTCCATATCACTATACACTTTTAAACTATCTTTCTGCATATCCTGAAGCGCGCGTACGATTATATCTCTTCCTGTCGTTTTAAACGATTTCTCTAACGTCTCCTTCGTCACTGTATTATTCATTTGTTGACGTAGATCAGTTACACCTCGTTGAATTTCATTAGTCTCCAACATTTCTTTCGTCGCTATGTTATGCAATTGTTGACGCAGATCAGTTACACCACGCTGAATCATCTCTTTCGTCACCATATTAAGCATTTGTTGAAGTAGATCAGTTACATTGTAGCCGGACTCGAAGCTTATTAGCGTTATTCGGTCCCACTTCATCTGGCATGCCCCGGTCGCCACTCCTTTTTACCCTCCAAAGGAGAAGCCTTCGTTCAGCTGGCCTTGGAAGTCTCCAGCCCCGCTTGTCCCTTGCACCACTGAGTCTACTCGCCCCGAGTTATCTCGGTCGCAGAGGGAGAGGTTTTTCGTTGAATAACAACTCACTGTTTGCAGGCAACTAACACAATTTGGTTTTATTTATTATGTTTTGGCAATTTGTTTTTTCACAATGCTCGCGCTTATTCGTATAACGCCGGACTCTTCGCGTGGGCGTGAACCCCCGTTCGCTCTAACGGTCGCTACTCTTGGACCTTATCTCGAAACGGTCCCGCTCACCACTATCGGAACGCCGCCGGTCGCCTCGGTTTTTCCCGTGGACAAACATCCCCAAATACGAAATCGACAAATGCCCCCGATCCGTGTCCCACTCAACCGCGCGCTAACTACTCTCCGCTCGTATCACTTCTCCCAGTATGGAGAACTTCTATCTATCGTTGCCAAGCGAAAAATCACTCTTTCGCTTCTTCGCTCGCCCTCTTATTCCTATCGCTCGTCCCCACTTTCGCGCCTGCGTCTGCGCGTTGTCGCCTGGCGCTGTACGCGCTCGCATCAGTGCGTTCGCTCTGCGCGCTGTGAGCACTCACGCTGCTTACTTATGTTACATAATTATGTCCCTGCATTATACAATTTTATCGTTTTTTATTCTAACCTTTTTCTTTTCTTTTCAAGTACTCGTCGACTCTGATGGATGTTGCCCCTGGAGGTCTCCCGCTGAAGTCATCGGTAAGTATATAATCTAAAATTTATTTACAGGTTCGCGAAATCCCCCAGCTGCACCCCCCTTTCTATGTACAGTATTTACATTAGTAAGTATCAGTCTTTTCGATGTCGCAACGAAACTTAACGTACACCCGGTATAGTTCTCGGGTTCGTATTCGGTGGACATGTTGTTTCTTCGACCTTATTGGTCGTAGCGGACGCGTTTTCCGATATCTTCAAATTCACTACGCTATAACAGGATTTAGAGTACACCCGGTATGTTGCGTGTGCTGATATTCGGTAGTCCCGCTCCTCTTATGTACTACGCGTCAATAGCGGTCGCGATTTTTGATATCTCAAAATTCATTATGTAAAAACAGGATTTAGTGTACACCCGGTATATCTTATACGCTCGCCTTCGAGTATTCCGCTCCTAATGCGTCCTAGTCGTCAATAGCGGTCGCGTTTTTTGATATCTTAAAGTTCATTGTGTAAAAACAGGATTTTTTGTACACCCGGTATATCTTTTTGGCCTAGAATTGGCTCCCGTATTTGTTTCTCGTCGTAACTGTACGTAACGGTCGCGTTTCCCAATCCCGTCGTTATTTTTATGTTAATTGTTAATTTCGCGGACCCCCTTTTTCTTTCCGGTCCTGATCGCGCTTTGACTTTTCGCGTGTTTTTACCGCGTCTATTTTTGATATTTCGGATTTTCCGAAACTATTGAGGCTACGCGCCTCTAACCAAATAAACTTTTGTTTTCGGCCCTTTTCTGATGGCCCATTAAAAGAAATAACGGAAAAGAGTATTACTATATTGCATTTTACTTAATCCTATTGGCTATATATATTTGTCTTATAACTAATCCCCTTTTTTTGTGTTTTCATATTTTTAACTTAAGCTTATTCGCTATCTATTTACATGTGTTTGCTCACGGGGTTTGATCGCCCGCGTGCCGCTCCGCAGGAGTCGAATCCGAGGGAGCTGGCGGAGGCTCCTCCCGGCTGCAAGGTGCGCTCGGATCTTTGATTGGTGGAGCGGCGAGCGTAGCGAGAGCTGTGAGCGATCGCAAGGCCGCTCGACGTCAGTCGGAGGGTCGTGGACTGTATCTAGCGCCCTACAAAAGTGGTAGTAGCGTGAGGAAGAGAAAAAAGACAAGATGTAAAAAAAAACATCGTGGGAGGAAACGTTAGAGGCTCTTAAAATACCACTCTCCGGTATCACGACGAACGAACAGTTGAGCCGCGCGCCGTATCGTTTGCGTTTACCATTCTTCAGAGGTGTGTTTATGCGTGACGCGTTACCGACGAAACCGTATCGAAACGAAAGTGGTATCGTGAACCTAGATAATTCGGAAAATGCTGGCACACACTGGGTTGCTTACGCAAAGAAAGGAAATAACGCCGTTTACTTCGATAGTTTTGGCAATCTTAGACCGTCAAGGGAACTCGAACTATCTAGGAAAAAGCTATCTCGGAAAAAACGTAACGTATAATCATCGCTCTTATCAGACGTTCGATCAGAGTATTTGCGGTCAATTGTGTCTACGATTTCTTCGAGAAATAGATTGGAAGAAAAAATATATCCAATAATAAGTCGTGTGAGTCATCTCAGTTGAACGTTCACCTTCAATCGCATTATGTCGTTGACTCTCGCGTTGAATGGAACAACCAGTATCCTCACGGCGAGTTACTTCCCTGCATTGGATTTAAGTAATGGTGAATACGAATTAAGTCTTACGAATTTTGAAACGTATAACGCAATACCGAACGTTACTTCCGCGAATAATAAATTCTACTTCGATAAAATAATCACAATTCCCAAAGGATCGTACGAATTGAGTGCTATAAACAGGTATCTGAGAGCTGCTATACGTCACGTACGACGACAAACGCTTAACGATAAAGGTAATAGTGACGATGAGTACATATTCGACGACGACGACAACGATAATGCTCATAAAGAAGAGATATTGATTCTTCGAGCCAATGAAAACACTATGAGAAGCGAGATTAAATGTGCGTATCGAATAAATTTTACAACACCGAATAACATCGGTTCGCTATTGGGTTATTCAAAATCGCGCGTATTACAACCGAACAGTGGTACGCGTCTGACAAACCTGTGAATATTATGAATGTAACTATACTTCGTATAGAATGCAACATTACCACGGGTGCGTACAATAACGATAAACCAGCGCATACGATACATGAATTCGCAGTGAACGTTCCACCTGGATATAAATTATCCGATACTCCCACACACGTCATTTATCTCCAAGTCGTCGCGAGAAACGTTACCGATATAACGATACGTATAGTGGATCAAAACGGACAATTGATAAACCTTCGTGGAGAAGAGATATCGATTCGACTTCATATACGACGCAGACGATGAAAATATGCGCAGATGCTCGTTCCAAACGAGTCATACTATTGTAAGAATACGTCCACCATACCGTAGACGTCGCAATTATCATCGCTCACCGAATGATACGTTGGAAGAAAACGGAGAGGAACGGAGGAGAGATTGAACGCTGCGAACATCAAATTTCTACGGTCTCTGGGATTCGTCGTGAACAATGAATCGCGATATTCTAAACATAGGGGGTGAGTCTATCTTCGACGATCGTATCGTTCAGATCGAGACTCACACTTACAACCCATACGCTAACACCACATTCGGATACAGCGATGAAATACGAATACCTATACAGCATCAGGATCTGTACACGTTACCGTGTGAGAGTTTTCTCTACGTCGAGGGAAAATTTTCAACGACAAAACGAGATGGAAACACATCCGAGGAACAACCTCCAAAATTGTCGAATAATTGCGTC
>NW_017295958.1:13547-16349 GCF_001594075.2 Trachymyrmex cornetzi
TCGACGGAACCTAAAATCACACTATTAAAGATACAATGGAGAATGCCACATGTAGTGCTGAACGATGTCAATAAATTATCACTTTTGCGAACGTTGGAAGGTGGACGATATCTCAGCGTATGTTTCCGGTCGTGGGACCTGTACGAATTTCCTCTGCTGCAAAGCACAACGAAGCATTCGTGGGCTGTTAAAACAACGTCGCAATTGGAAAAACCACGATACATAATTTTTGCACTTCAAACTGGAAAAAGAATCGTAACGTCGAAAAATGGTTCACAATTCGACATATGTAATCTCTAATGTGAAACTTTTTTTGAATTCTGATTTTTATCCTTACGACGATATGAATTTAGATTTCGAACACAAAAAATACGCTATACTGTACGATATGTATGTAAAATTTCAAAAGACGTACTACGGTTACAACAATCACGATCCTATGTTATCTATCGGAGAATTTCTTGTACACGGTCCATTCGCGCGCGCGCGCGTAGTGATCGATTGTTCTCGCCAAAACGAATCGATAAAGAGCGCCACTGTAGATATTCGTATAGAATTCGAATGTATGGAAAATATTCCACTGAACACCACAGCTTATTGTCTTATTATTCACGACAGGGTGATAGAGTATAATCCATTGACTAATGTTATTCGCAAAATTGTATAATATTTTTAAACTCTTTATTGAGTTTCATACGCTATCATATTGTATTGTAAAACACATATTACCTTAAATATATTATATATTATATCTTACAAAAAGTAATGATGTCATATCCCTTTCCTCTTAGATAGATAAGAGTCTCGTCTGCAAAATATTAAGGTATGAAACATGATTCATGTCATATATATAGAAAATCACGAAAAGTGATTCATTACTCTTAATAGAACGTTCGGGTACGCATCTTTTTTTACTACGTATCGTATACTTGTGTTACATCGCGATGTCTCTCACGTTCATCGTCATCATCATCGTTTTCGTTACGATTACTACGACGACGACAATAAGAACGGCAGCGTCGACGGCAGCGACGAATCGTGAAAGCATAGATACTGAAGTAATTCTGTATCTACAAAAGTACGGCTACTTAAGTGAAGTTGACAACAATACGCAATTATCATTCGAAGAGGGAGAACTTAAACAGGCTATTTCGTTGTTTCAAGAATATTATCAAATACAGGGCGATGGTACATTGAATAACTATACGTTGTATCAGATGCGTAAACCACGATGTGGTCTCCCTGACATCTACGAGTATAATATAGGTAGACGTAAATGGGCGAAAACACATCTCACGTGGAATTTCCAGCTAGCGGATCCACAAACCTTGCAAACTACCGAATTCGCGTTCTCGCTATGGGCAGCTAATTCATCTTTACCGTTCGAACGTAAAACGGTAAATCCCGATATCTTGATATCTTATCGTAGTGGGACACACACGTACGCTGATCGTAGACGCAACGAAGAAATTTGCACCTCTTCGTTAGATGGACCTGGTGGAGTACTCGCTTACGCGTTCTAGCCTCCTACCGTTAACAATTACAGCAGTGAAATACACATAGATAGTGCAGAACCGTGGCATATATATCTAACTGACAAATCTGCTAGTAGTAACAAGGACTATCTGCTTAACCGTTAATACATAAAATTGGACACTCATTAGGATTACCACACAGTTCGCGTGAAGAATCCATAATGTTCGCAGTTGTCACTGCTAGGAATAATAATAAAATCGCTAAACTCAACATAGAGGACATTTTAGTCATTCAACAACTTTATGGAATTAAAAATCCAAAACCAACAACACAACCACACAACCACCAACTACTGAAATTACAACAAATACACCCACGTACATAGATCTCTGTACTTTACAATATGTGGATACGGTAATGGTATTACATCATCGAATATTCGTCACGTATCAACGCTACGTATGGTCGATAGATATAAATGATGCAAAATACGATGGACCACACGTACTAAACAGTTACATGGATTTCCTTCCGGATAATTTCTCCTTATCAGCAGCATATCAAAGGCCTTCAGGTGAACTAGTACTGTTTATACACGATGTAATTTACATGGTTGAGTATCCCAGTTTCAAATTGAAAGAAAGCTGTCCAAAACGTCTCTCAAGTCTAGGATTTCCCCCGAACATTTTCATCAATACCGTAGTAAATACTAACAGAGGACAAACCTATGTGATCTTCAATAATAACGATGTGGCGCAAATAGATGAATGCAATATGAGTGTTCGTTCATATCACTCGTTACAAGCGGTATTCCCGGGAATACCGTCAGCTCCCACCTTAGCCTTCCGATATATGGACGGTAATCTGTACTTTGCTAAAAAAAAAACAATTCTATCAATTTAACGAGTTCACGAGAACTGTAACAAAAGCTGGTAAATTTAATATAAACATACTCAACGTCGAATGTTCGAGAGATGGATTATTGCAACAAATGCAGAATATCTTGAGTCGACTATTTCGATCGAGTACTACATAAAATATAACGAGAAATAAGGAGGAGGAGAGGGGAAAGATGGAAGGACATATATAATCAAACTATAATAGTTTTAAACGATTAGTATACAAGGAACAGTCATTCCGACAACATCCACGTGTTCGATCGTGAGGATAATACTGTAAGAATACACGCCTATGCTCAACAACACGGATATTGAAAAGTATCTCATGGAACAGAACAATCTTAATGAAGGAGGTGTGAAGAGAACATTCGATGATGAAAATCTTAATAATGAAAACACATCAAATAAGTAAGTATTTTTTTTCTTT
>NW_017295958.1:17992-18944 GCF_001594075.2 Trachymyrmex cornetzi
CGGTCCCCATCGCGCGCTATACTTACCATTTATACTTACCGTCTTTCTCGCTCTTATACATCTTCTTCTTCCCTTATACTACATTTCGCACGCAAAGATTTATATACAGGGTCCGCCAAAAGTACCGGGACGGTCAAATAACTTTTGAAAGAATTAAATTTTCAAAAATCGCCGAAACACGTGATTCGATTTTTCAAACAAGCTATCTTTTGAGGGGGGATTTCCTAAAGATTAGCTTAGGCTATTGATTGCCCCCATAATTGTCCGATTATTTGGCTCGGATAGGCCGCCCTAATGAGCGTTCGGGGCCAGCCGCGGGACCGCTTTAACGGCGCGTCAATTCCAAGCTTTGCCTGACGATCAGCTCAGGTGGTGTCTCGCAACCATCAACTAAATACTAAGACGCCTAATGATTATCTTAGGTTGTGTTTTTCTTCCACCTCATTTATTATAATTTATTAATAATCTTAAGGTATAAATCACCAAAACCAAATAATTGTATTTGTCTATAAAATAAACACTGGTTATTTTATTTTATTTGTGAACTTTTTGCTGCGCACTCCCATCGACCGGATCTTTTCATACCATACATATAACATTTTTTGGTCCTTCGAGCCGGATCCGAGTGTGGGGGTGCGTCGTAAAGGGTCCTTGCTTACAGACAAACATTTAGATAGTGTCAATCACATTTTTGTCATTCAGCATTAATTAAATTTTAATAAAAATTTTCAGTAAATAAACAAGCAAGCAAAAAGCGAAAGGGACGCTGTGACGGATCGCTTGTAAGCTGATAGTTCGACATCATATACCATAAAAATTCTGTATGCACCTCCAGAATGGAATATCTGCGGTCTCAAATATCGCTACAGATGAATAGGTTCCTTATGATACAAAATGCCGCAGTGGATGCCGCAGAAGAAGTACCAGATACGCGTTCTCGTCATCTAGTAAA
>NW_017295958.1:20393-21397 GCF_001594075.2 Trachymyrmex cornetzi
GACACTGAGTGCAGCCAGTGCACCTCAATCGAAAACGCTATTAGATTGGGAAAAAGTTAGCGCGCACCAGTGCGTACTCATGAGTACGTGAACTGATCAGTTCACACCAACACTGGACGAGTTCCATGAGTTAAGCCTGCCGCACACGATACGTTTTCTCTTACTGGATTTCTAACTGGATTTACTTACTTGCTACCGTACGGGCGGCGGTACTGGCAGTGCTACTGGCCCATACTGGCCGTGGCATCACACGGTGCGAGTTTTCGTACGGGCTGAACAACTGGAATTTGTTTGATAGAAGTGGCACGCTTAAATGTGAATGAGATAGACGAGATGGATGAAATTTTTGCAACAGTGGTACATCGTCGGAAAATTGCTATTGTATTATTTTTAATTATTGAAAAATTGCGACGACAACGAAATAAATATCGCCGACGTTTATGGAGTCGACAGTGGAGTCGAATTGAATCCACTTTTGCATTTGATGTAAAGACGACACTTTGATCTGCTTCGATCGTATAACCTGATATAACCCAGTATAATCTATACAGATTGCGTCCTGATTGGTTCTCACAAAATCCGGTACAAAATCACGCAAGAAAAATAGGACCGGTTCTATTAGGCGTCTTCTACAATACACGGAGTAAGAAGTAATAGTAAGAAATTGACCAATCACAGTCGAATTTGAGAAGAATAATTGACTGTGATTGGTCAATTTCTTACTCTTACTTCTTACTCCGTGTATTGTAGACGGGCCTTTACGAAAATCCAGTACGCGAGCCAGTAGCGTAGCCCGTAAGCTACCCATTTCCCGTACGGGAGCACGTAAGACTGCCAGTATAGGAGCACGTAAGCAATCCAGTAAAGGCCCGTCTACAATACACGAAGTAAGAAGTAAGAGTAAGTAATTGACCAATCACAGTCGAATGTGAGAAGAATAATCGACTGTGATTGGTCAATTTCTTACTCTTACTTCTTACTCCGTGTATTGTAGACGACGCTTA
>NW_017295958.1:23441-26281 GCF_001594075.2 Trachymyrmex cornetzi
ACAATAGAGGAACAAGAATTAGATATTAAGATTTCAACCTATCAGAAACCGCGTATTCCGATGTAATCAGTTTCTGATAGGTTGAAATCTTAATATCTAATTCTTGTTCCTCTATTGTGCGCAGGCCCTAAGGCTGCGTTCCACTAAACGCTCGCAATGCTCGCGAGCATCGTTTGTCATTGTTTAACATTTGGTAAACGACAAGGATGAAATGATTCCACGAGCGTTATGAGCGTTAGTTAAGTGGAACGTAGCCTTAGTCCACAAACACAATAGAGTAGAAAGCCTTAAGCCTTAAGAAATAGATCAATCACAGTTGAATGTGAGAAGAATAATCGACTATGATTGGTTAATTCCTTAAGACTTAAAGCTTACTACTCTATTGTGTTTGCGGACTTAGAGCGCACTGAGTGCGCACTACGCGAGTGTCGACTGTCGTGCGGTCAAATGAACACGTGACACTAGCCAAGTGCGCATTGGCATTGCCAATCGAACACGCTCTTAACACTGAAGACCGTTCTACAATAAGTTGCGAACACCCCGTTGCCAGTTGTGGAGTGACAAGTTGCCAGTCACAAGTTGTAAATCATTGCAACACCTTATCCACATTTGGATGTCGAAAGTTGCGATTTGTATAGAAACAGCCAATCAGAAAGTAGAACGTCCATCGTTGTTTGCTGTAGCCGAAAAATCGAAGAGAATATATCAAGCAGGTTATGTGATAGATATTCCGGCAGGGTTGGGCACGTATTATACACGAGGTTTCTTACATAGTATTATACATGGTATTATACAAGTATAATACATCATTTAGTTTTATACGTATTATACTTCATGTGGCGCCATCTCTACATTATATGCGTAATTTAATACTTTCTATCAATTTCTACATTATCCACGCTAAAAATCGATCGAAAATTCGCTAACAAACAAAGACAAGGAAGATGTTGTTTTTAATTTTGATGACGATTTTTTCTTAGAATTCTGTAAATGTAGTAAATTTTTGTTAATAATAAGTAAAGTATATAATTTATAATCAAAGTTGTGGGAAAGTTACTTTATAGGTTACTTTAAATTATTTTTTAGATTACCTTAAATTTGTTTACTATAGAAACACGAAGTACAGAAAATAATACGAAATTAAAACAAAAATATAATATAAAGATAACTTTGTATTCAACAATCTTAAATATCTCAATAACTATAATATATTTCTATAATATAATTTATAAAGTAACCTTTATTTCTAAAATTATTTTTAATAATTAATAATAATTACACTTACACGAATGTTTTTATTAGAAATATTCATATTTTTAAGTATTTAAGGTCGTACTTATTATAAATTATGATATAACCTTATAGTTATGTTAAAAAATAAATATAATGTAACGCTATCTATAAAAGTTTCCACCGAGGGTTAGTCAGAATTCAAGAACCGACCAACCAGACAACCACAGTCGAGCATTCCACTCTCATTCGACTGTAAGATGAGAATATTCGCCTGTGATTGGTTGGTTTTTGTACTCTAAGGGCCTAGCCACAATAGAAGGAATAAGGAATTAGGAATAAGGAAGAAGGATTCCAACCTATCAGAAACCGTGTATTCGATATCTGATAGGTTGAAATCTTTATTCCTTATTCCTAATTCCTTATTTCTTCTATTGTGGTCAGGCCCTAACTCTAATCCAACTCTAACTCTTGGTGGAAAAGTCTATAATTCTATAGTAAAAAAATGTGCGTGCACGGCGCAGCAACAACAAAAATCGATATTTCAAAAAAATTGATAACATGGAGTCGTTCTGGAATTCTGGACACTCGTACAGTTTCGTAGACCATAAATTAGAGTTTTATACGTTTTATACAGTTTTTTACGTATAATATCGTATAATACAGTATAATACAGTATAATGTAAAAAACCCTAGAAAATCCTTCGAAAACCCAACCCTGGATATTCGAGATGTTTTCGAAATGAAAATGAAATAAATCGAACACCACCGATATACGAGTATCACAACAACTTTCATTTCACTCTTCGCGCTTTTCGCACACAATATTTGATTGGCTAAGATGTTACGGTAGACAGTTGCTGTTGCCAAGGAGTTAAAAGTTGGGCAACTCTCTGTTGGCAACCGCGACTATCTATTGCAACCGGAAATAGCACTTTGCAACTAATAGTTGCCAACCTTTGCGACTGGCAACGGGGTGTTTGCAACTTATTGTAGAACGGCCTTGAGTGCAGCCAGTGCACCCACTGAACTGAGAACTCTATACTGGAATGGGCATCTAGGAAAATTCTTGGCCGCGACTGATCAGTCGCTATCTTGGCTCGATCAGATGCCTGAGCAAATCAGAAGCTTTCAGGTGCTCATGCGCACTTACGTTTAGTGTTTTCTAGTAAAACGCAAATTATTTATATATGTTCTGTGCGCAAATGTCAGCAAGACTGTTGTGTGTGAGGTTATATTTGAAGAATTATAAAATCGCGTGACAAAGCATCAACATGAAGTGCTGTGTGCCTGGGTGTAGGCAGAAAAGTAAAAAAGGCGGCCTTTTATTTCATAGGTAACAAGTTTTGTATTAAATATTAATTCCTGCATATTGTCACGTCTATATAGATTTCCATACATCGATCAATACATCGATCGCAACCATGGTGGAAGGGATAGCACTATCCCTTCCACCATGATCGCAACGCGTGCGTGAACGCTTCTGATTTGCTCAGGCATCTGATCGAGCCAAGATAGCGACTGATCAGTCGTAGAGACCCTTTACTAGAGACTGATCATTTCGGGACTTTTGCTGATTGGTGCACGTGACTTCAGCACACTAATGGCGG
>NW_017295958.1:26356-26833 GCF_001594075.2 Trachymyrmex cornetzi
TAATGTTTTTTTATAGACTTTGACATCTTGAATATATTAATGTTATTAAAAAATTCGAGGCGGATAGAGAATACCTTGAAAATTAAGCGCGAACATGGTTCTTACTACATGGAACTTAATATTAATTTTTTTTATATGAATTTCAATATTCTTGCTTAATTTTCAAAGTATTGCTCAAACGCTATGAACTTTTTAATATCTTTGGGTTCATTCCACTTGACGCTCGCAACGATCACGAGCATCGTTTTTCCTTGTTTGACATGTAATAAACAACAAGGATTCACTGTGTTATACTGTGTCTGACTATGTCCTTGCTGGAAAGCATGATAACTTCATAACCTTAAAAGAATTAAATTATTTTGTTAACACTAAAAATGTGTGAACTAATTTGCTACGTTTGTGTCAAGATGTGTTAAGCAATTGGAAAATATTCTATATAAATAACAATCTATTTTAATACCTAAATTCAGTCAATAT
>NW_017295958.1:28555-29009 GCF_001594075.2 Trachymyrmex cornetzi
CTCGATGTTGCTCGGTGCCAGTGGCTAGTAACTTTTGCACTAGTGCCGAAACGGTGTGGTGTATGCCATGGTATATTCTTATACCATGGTGTATGCGATCCGAGTGTGGTTTTACTTGCCTTGATTCAGATCCAGTGCTCCTAGTAACTTGACTCTCTCGCTGCCCCGAATAAATGCTAATCAATGCACTGCTCTGAATCAGTGCTAACCAATTCGATTGGCTTCACTTCAGAGCAAAGAGTTCGGCTACAAAAATGGTATTGTTTGCGAATTCGATTACGAAACGGTAAGTTATATTAATGAATTACATGTATTTTTATTTTTACCTAAATGCCGATATATCTTACATGAAATTGTTAATTGTTAATTGTTAATTGTTTAAAAATTTCTGAATTTTCATATAATAATTGTAATTTATTAAATGTTTCTCTCTTTAGATGAAGGTGTCGCTGAA
>NW_017295958.1:29303-29794 GCF_001594075.2 Trachymyrmex cornetzi
AATTTTATAATTATCAATTATTATAATAATAATAATTTTTATCAATTTTTATAATAACTTTTATAACGTGTGACTCACTTAATTCTTTATCACTATACTATTTATAATTTCCACCATATTTTTTACTTTATTAATTTTCGTCTTTTCTAGTTTTAATAATATTTCGCCGTCACTACTGCTACTGGACGTGTCCAGTAATTCGTTTATGCCTGTTCTACAATAGGGTCGCAAGTCGTTAGCCGTAAGAAATGGGCCAATCACAGTTAAATGTGAGAAGAATAATCGAGTATGATTGGTTAATTTTTTACGGCTTACCGCTTACGACTATATTGTAGAACAGGCCTTAATACGATAAATATTTTTTCTGCCATCGTAATCTCTTTGCACTGAAATGCACCGTCAAAAGCCCTCAGTGCATTTGAGTGCGTCCTACACTGAACCAAAAATGTACGTAAATACAATAAAAGTATTCATTGGTATTAATAAAAAAT
>NW_017295959.1:0-723 GCF_001594075.2 Trachymyrmex cornetzi
AAGATTAGAAATAGGTGTACATAGATTGTTAGATGCCCTTAAGGCCACAAAACCGTAGATACAATGTGAATTTGTCAGATAACCGTATACCGGGAGACGGGAAAAAAGTGATTTAAGATGTGAGATAAGAAATAGAGTGAATAAAATTTATTATTGAATAAACCAACCGTTAGAGTCACGAGTTGAATTAATAGAGTTGATTATAATTAATAACGGGTTATAGAATATACCGGGTGTTGGAATAAAATTGTTATCAGACAGTTAAAACGGAAGTAGCGAGTAAAGCCACCGTGAAAGTAATCAGTAACGTGAGTAAAATACGAATAAGCATTTACGAATCATCGCGTATAACGGGTGATCGAAGTATGTAATAGTTATTGTTGTCGGATCGCAAAAAGCGACCGTAATGTTGATTTAAGACATAAATTAAGAATGTTGGCAAAATATGGGATCACCACTTATATAGGGTGACCAAAAATTATCGTTATTAGAAACAAATATTGAGAATTGAGAAATATTGAACCGTTATGTTAAAGAGTAGTCTTAAACGGAAGGATTGAGTTGATTAGAGCGTACCGAATATAACGGGTGGTTAGTAAAAAACTAATTATACACATTGTACTAGCGGATTGCGAAAAGCGATCGTCATATTAATAAGGAACCTAAATGGAAGTAGAATAAATATGTAACGATTGAATAATTATACCGGGTGATAATGTAAAA
>NW_017295960.1:0-907 GCF_001594075.2 Trachymyrmex cornetzi
TCAGGCAAAGATTCAGTATCTTTCATCTTGTTAATGCCGTGTTTCTGACGTTTGATATAAATCTTCGTCAATTGTGTGTGTGCATGCGCCAGGGTACTTTTATTTTTAGGACTACACTGACGTTACGTATATTTTAATATATGTATTATCATTTATATAAATGGAGCGTAAATAGCTTTTTCTTTGTGCAGGTTATTACCATTGGACAAGCTTGTTTATATGATGACCGAAATATATTGAGATCCGACTGAAATTGGAGTAGGTGTCTGTCTGATTATCCAATTGTTTGTCACTGGAATCATTGTATTACTATTGAACGAGCTTCTCTGGAAAGGATATGGATTGGGAAGTGGAATATCTCTCTTTATTGCCACCAATATTTGCGAGACTATTGTTTGGAAAGCATTCTAGTCAGTCACCAGTAACTTCCTCGTTATTAGAAAAAATCACTTGATATATATTTATTATTAATATGATATCCTTGATTATTGATTCGTATGAATAAATCTAAATGTGTTTCAGGCCACCTCGAGTCCAAACACCGGTTGTAATTGTGTCTTAAATTCTTTATTATAATATGATATACGTTTCAATATAGTAATCATTCAAAAGTAGAGATTTCAAACTTTAAAATCCTTTTTTAAAATTTAAATTTTTATCATTTTTAACGAAGATACTGCATGTATAATTTTGCATATATAATATATATATATATATTAGGTACTAAACTTAATTCTTGCTGCTCGCTACTAGAGGGTGCTGGCTCCAACGCTGGCGAGTTTCGACGATGAAGTCATATTTATAGTTTAAACATCTCTGAAAGTGATTCAATCCTCACAGGTTAGATTCCTCGACGCCAAAGAGATTTTCCAATCGATTGAAAATGAATCGCGATAAGCTGTTTTTC
>NW_017295960.1:2733-3716 GCF_001594075.2 Trachymyrmex cornetzi
TGTTATTAATTTTTTTATCTACAAAAGTTATCGGCACTAGACTATATCGATATCGATTTGATATTAGCTTTCTCACTGGGATAATGGTAATTACGACATTCCCGAGTTGTCTGCATCAATTAGGTAACTGTTACAAAATTTACAATCCACGATACATTCATATTCATTATGTTTTATAAAATCGTTGTGTTTTGTGTGTTACATTCATATTAAACGTTCATTATACGTAAAGCAGGGTTGTTAAAAAAACATGTTTTTTTTATTTTAAACAAAAAACCTTGTTTTTTTTATTCGGCACAATGTTTTCTTTTCTGTTTTATTTTGTGTTTTTTTAAGCAACAAAAAAAACATGTTTTAAACAAGAAAAAAAACATGTTTTATTTTGTTTAAAATATTTTTTTTTGTTGCTTAAACAAGTAAAAATTATTGTGTGAATATTTGAATCTTTCGTCATTAAGAATAATAAATAACTAAAATTGAAAGAATTAGTTATTTTTATTTATTATTTTTAATTTATTTTACTATTAACATATTTCTTGTTGTGTGAGCGCTTTTCCAAAGTGTACGCGAATTCATTATCGACTTTATTGATTCTGCGGGTAAATCGGACTGATAAATCAGGAATACTGCATGACCTTTCGAATCTAAATATCATCTCAATGTCACATATCGCGTCGCACGTCGCGCTGGTCCCGCTGGCGCTAGTTTGCCCGTGCCATAACCGCATCGAAACAAAACAAGTACAAGTATCAAGCCAGTATGAGCATGCAAATATACACGTGTTATTTGATTTATTTTATTCTAATTATTCCAAAGATCTGTATCCGAACTGGAATCTATAATTTTTACTATTTCATTTCAATTTCGTTTTTATTTTAATTACCAGTCTACATGCTGCAATTCATCACGAAGTGGCAATAATGCAAATGTATAGTGTAGTTATTGGGTGCTTTCCATTTGATGACACAAGTCGACACAAGTGT
>NW_017295960.1:4007-5829 GCF_001594075.2 Trachymyrmex cornetzi
ATTCTTTGAATACAGTACGCACACTGCCGATATTAAAATAATTTTATAGGAAATTACTAGTTAGTATGAGTATTGAACGATCAGCGTATAAACTAAATATAATATATAAATAAATAAAAACATGATTTTTGCAACATACAATTATTTTTTTGTTTATTTTTTACAATTTCTTTTCCAAATCACATGTTTTAATTGCGGTGTTTTTAACAGTTTTAAACAATAGTTTAAAAACATTTAAAATAAAAGTGTTTTAAACAATGCCCAATGTTTTAAACATGTTTTAAACAAGCCGTTTTAAACGTTTTTAAACAACCCTTGACGTAAAGTAGGTATAAAAATGGTATAAGTATATCAGATAAATATTGAAATTTTTACCGTATTTATACCATTGTATAATATACGATAATCATATCCATTTTTATTACGTTTGTATTATGCAAAACTGATTTTATACGTTGAAAAATAGTATACAGAAAAAAGGGTTTAATTTTAAGGGTGTATCTACGTTTATTTATAAAATCGGACAAACGTTTATTTAATACATATACAATTTATGAAAAAACTCTCATTTATAAATGTTTAAAAAATACGGTATTGTACAAACGGTATAATATACGTCTTTAAAACGTCAATAAATGTTTGTACAAATATTTTACATATACGATTTTATGACTAATATTTTATACAACTAATAAACATATTTTATTATTTATATTTAATCCATATTGAGCTAATAAACACATGATGGTATATTAAACGTTAATTATACGTAAAATAGGTATAAGGATAACATAAGTATATCAGATTAACGTTTACATTTTTACCGTTTTTATACCATCGAATAATATACGATAATCATATCCGTTTTTAATACGTTTGCATGATACAAATTTGATTTTATACGTTCAAAAACAGTATATGGGAAAAAGGATTTAATTTTAAGGGTGTATCTACGTTTATTTATATAATCAGACAAACGTTTATTTAAAACATATATAATTTATGAAAAAACTCATTTATAAATGTTTAGAAAATACGGTATTGTACAAACGATATAATATACGTCTTTAAAACGTCAATAAATGTTTGTACAAATATTTTACACATACGCTTTTACAACTAAAATATTATATGACTAATAAACATATTTTATTATTTATATTTAACCCATATTGAGCTAAATAAATACGTAGCGTTTTTAACATTTATAGTAATTATAAACCTCCTTCCTTTTATAAACGTTGATTTAAATTAAAATTTAAATATGTAATCATAGACGTGTATTACGTCGCAGCAGTAACATAATAACAAGTTGGTTATATGCTGCACATGGTTATATGATGCACATATGCATGCTACTTTGATTCATACAGTCTGACGTTTGACAAATAACTATGAAATTAGCAATTATTTCTTTTGATTGATGCATGCAAGGAAATAAGTTATGAAGTAATCCATAATAAATATAAAAACCATGTATATATAGCATGTAGTGTTCAATACATTAACGAATTCTAGTATACATCAGGGCAGGCATGACCAGTGGCGTAGCGAGAAAAATGTTTCGGGAGGGGCTATAGAAATCAGTTTTTTTAAATGTTCTTTTTTATATTTTAGTGACACTTTTGGTAAGCATAAAAAAGTTTTGTTTAAAACAAAATTAATTTAATAGCAAAAAAGTTATGATAATTTATAATATTTATATACATGTCATTGTAATGTTGCGTCAGACGTTTCGCTGACGCTGCATATAAATTGTCATAATTTTTTTACTATTACATTTAAAGATCTAAAACTTTCCAGAAAACTTCTTCAAATATTC
>NW_017295960.1:7911-17174 GCF_001594075.2 Trachymyrmex cornetzi
CAGTTAATCGTTTGGTAATACTAAATATTAATAAAGATAAAAATAATGTTTCGTTATATTTACCGAACAGTTGAAAATATTTCACTTTATATTTGGAGTTAGGTTTTTCCAAGACGCTCTTTTTATTTGCAGCAGGTTGAAGCTGGATCTTCGTTGCTTTTTTAAATAATTCAATTTTGAATTACTAATATACACTATATATGTACTTGTATATATACTTTATTGTAGTCTTGTTCACAAACTGCGCGCGCGAATTATTTTTCCTGACTAAATAAACGCAATTAAAACTACTCTAGTAATCGCGAATTAAATTGACAAGCAATTTAATAATTTTTGATGCTACCATCGAGCATCATATATTATAAAGATGTTAATATATTAAAACTGTTTTAATATTATATTATTATATTATTGTTACGTCCAACCCTGAGTATTGGCGAAAGAGGAAGATGGAGAGGGTACGGAAGGACGGATCATTAAATTGCTGTCTGTCATCTTATTTGTAGGTTATTTTCTGTTTCGCAGCGTTCCCTCGCTCATAGTTCGACAGTGTTAAACTATGAGCGAAGCCTCGCTCGCTACGGATTTTCGCACAAATCAACGGAGTGGGGGGTCTTCGCCAGCGAAGCTTCGCTGCATGAAATTGTACCTTTAAAGCGGGGTCTACAATAGAAGTCGTAGCAGTCGTAGAATCTTAAAACGTAGAAAATTAACCAATCACAGTAGAATATGAGAAGAATAATTGACTATGATTGGTCAATTTTCTACGACTTAAGACTTCTACGACTGCTACGACTTCTATTGTAGACCCCGCATAAAGGTGCAAATTCATACAGCGACAAATCGCTGGCGACTTTCCCCCTCTACACATACATTGTGCTGAATCTGTAGTAGCGGCGATAAATCGTCAGGAAGTTCGTTCAGCTGTCTCAACTGCAGCGATAAGTCAACACATCTGATATTTGTAATTACTCAGTTTATCCTCCCACACCTCAAAAATCAATGAAATTAGGCTTATTTGACGCGTTTTTGCATGAAATAAAAGAATCTGACAAAAATAAGCATCTCTCTGCCCCGCGAATCAAGATATTAAGCGTTAAAGTTAACGATTATTGAGGTTAGGAAATCTATCAGCCGAGAAATACTGGCGAAATACTGCGATGAAAGCACCTGTTATTAGGTTTGTTCTTCTTACTTACACTTTGTACACTTTAGTGTAAAGTGTACACTTTAGCGTTCTTCTTGTCGGACGCAACGTTAAGGTGTATGATTACACGCTGTTTGCCTTGAAAGTGTAAGGGGCTCCGCACAATAAAAGGAACAGGGAACAGAGAACAGAGAATAAGAATTTCAATCTATCAGAAATCATGTATTGTGTAATACACACTGCGTATTCCACAATACATGATTTCTGATAGGTTGAAATTCTTATTCTCTGTTCTCTGTTCCCTGTTTCTTTTATTGTATGGAGCCCCTAATACACTTTAATGACGTATTTTACACTAGTTTTACGTGCCTAAGAGGTGGTGTAAATTGGTGTAACGTTACACTAATAGGTTAGGTTAGGTTATGTTAGGTTGGGTTAGATTGCCAATGCTTCCCCCTCACGGGGCGCGGCCTTGCCGCGGCGAGGGGGCTCCCCCAGGGGATGTCCTGGGGGTCTAACGCGCCCCGTACGGAGTCCTCCGTTAAATAGGAGGACTCTGTACACTGGGTCCGGTACCCCAAGGGGGCCCACTCTTCGGAGTGGGCCTCTGGGGGAGCCGTTCCGTACGGAATGGTTCCCCATTGTGCCGGTAGGGGATGGCGACCCCGACTTCAAACGCCCGGTGGCACGGCACTGATAGGGGGAGGTTTACTCCCTGCCCGTGAGTGAGTGAGTGAGTGAGTGAGTGAATTATCCATGCTTCGAAGATTATGTCGTGCATCTGGTGGGATCAGAGAGGTGTTATATATTATGAGCTGCTCAAACCGTCCGAAACCATCACTGGCGATCGTTATCGACTACAACTGATACGTTTAAACCAAGTTTTGAAAGAAAAACGACCGGAATGGGACAATAGGCATAACAAGCTGATTCTGTTACATGACGACGCTAGGCCACACATTGCAAAACCGGTCAAGAAATACTTGGAAGGAGTAAAGTGGAAAATTCTGCCCTATCCGCCGTATTCACCGGACATTGCTCCTTCAGATTTCTATTTATTCCGATCCATGCAGTCGGCCCTTTCTGGAGAACGATTCAATTCTCATGAAGATATCAAAAAATGGCTTGATGAATGGATCGCTTCAAAAGAACTAGATTTTTTCATTCGAGGAATCCGTTTATTACCGGAAAAGTGGGAGAAAGTTGTCGCTTCCGAAGGAACATACTTTGAATAAACTCACTTATATAGATTTGTTTAAATAAACACATCTTTTTCCTTTCAAAAAGTGCGGAAACTTATTCCCATACTCAATAATTAATCTGGATCATGAAGAAAACGAAAAAAATGAAAGCTTGGAAGAGTTTTACGAACAGAATTCTGAAGAGGAGAAAGACAAAGCGTCTTAGAATGCTGAAGGAACAGAAGAGGAAGATCGAGATAAAGAGAAAATACAAGATGAAGAGAACATAAATGAGAAAGGAATAAGACGATCTAGACGAGACAAAGAAAGACTCCAGAGAAATTTAAGGATTATGCTTACATGACATATAAAGAAGCTATCACAAGTGCTGATAAAATTAAATAGATAGAAATATTAATGAAGAAAAAGATTCATTACAGAAAAATAATGTATGTAAAGTTGTAGACAGGAATGAAACTAAAAATGCAAAACCTCTTCATAGCAAGTGGATCTTCAAAATAAAAGAGAAAGGAAAATACAAAGCAAGACTAGTTGTTAAAGGATGAGAACAGAAAGAAGAATTAGAGAGAGACTATCAGGAAACCTACACTGTTAAAAAAGACATAAAATTTAATGTACCTTTAAGTTACAAAAATTAAATTAAATTTTATGACTACATTAAGTAAGAGGGCCCTTTACCACAGATGGACGATAAGTAATCCACATTTTGTGTGTGTGAATTATTTATAGTGTGAATTATTTATAATGAATTCGTCATTAAAATGAGTGAATAAGTGATTATATAGAAAAATAAGATGTATTCAAAATGTTATTTACTGTAAAATTTTGTTTACTGTATTCAAAGTTTTATTTACCAATAAATGTTCTAAAGCAAAAGTCCGGTTTATATTTTATTCGCCCTCATACCATAGAAGGATCTGGATTACAGAAGAGCCCTATACCACAGAAAAACAAAAGGGTCCTGTACCACCATACGTTACTACTCCTCAAATATCCTTGATATCCTACCGCACCCAACAATAATGATGAAAGAGTTATGCTGGATTCACACTGCATCCGATTTGCGTCGTACGACGCTCTGCAACCAATCAGAAAACAGGATTCCGATGATACGAAGCAAAATCCATCGGAATCCTGTTTTCTGATTGGTTGCAGAGCGTCGTACGACTCACATCGGATGCAGTGTGAATCCAGCATCAGGAGACTTGGTACTGTATAATTATTATACAAACAACAGATGTATAAATCAGTTATATGGAGCAAGATTTAATGGTGTAAAATAATCGGAAACTGGCCGGTCACTACATTAAGACCAAATCCTTCATCCTGGATCTGATCGCGCTTCTGCCGCTCGATCTGCTCCAGGTGACCCACGGAAATGCCTAACCTATAGCAGAGCCCTGTAACACGGAAGAACTCAGCCCACACAAAGGCCCTTTACCACAGAAGGATCTGTACTACAGAAGATCCCTATACCACAGAAAAACCTAGCCCACAAAAGGCCCTGTACCATCATACAGTACAACCCATTAAATCTCCCAGACATCTTACCAAACAAAATGATAAACAAATCAGGAGACTCGGTACTGTCTTGTTATTACACACACGCCGCGCGCGCGTGTGCGCACGTACGCACGCATGCACGAAGCCACGCACAATAAATATGCCTGTACCACAAAAAGATATGGCCCACAGAAGGGCTTGACTCACGGAAAGGCCTGGACTATTGAAATTATCTGTATAAAGGAGGATCCAATACCATAGAAAGTCCTGACCTACAAAAGGGGGTGATCCCGATTGATCACGGCTCGATTGGACACCACCAATCACAGCGACCGATGCTTAGGAGCTTTGTAGTCTCAAGCTCTGTGAGTGGCTCGTGTCCAATTGAGCCGTGTCCAACTGGGTGCCACCCTATAAAAAGGCACTGTACCACAGAAGGGCTTTGTCCGCAGAAGGGTTTGGTCCACTGAAGAGCCTGGCCCACAGAAGAGCTTGGCCCACAGAAGGGTCTGGCCTGCAGAAAAGCCTGAAATATAGAAAGACCCTGTACCACCGATGGTACTTAGTACCCAATTATTACCAAAAGCGTCCAGATAATCTAAATCATGTTTACTTTTTCTGTTGGAGGAAAAACAGAGTGGCGACCGAAAGTACTAAGTCCTGGTAGACACCAGAGAATTATTTTACAATTAATTAGAGCATTAGCGAGGATGTCCGATTAAATAAATTTAATAGTCCGGTCACAGTATAATTAGGCTAGAAACAGTGACGTAACCGTGATAATAGAATTTGCAATCCAGTAGGTGACAAAGTCGGGGTTTTGAAAATCTCTCCCCAGGTCAAAAAAATAAAATACGTAATACGAGAGCGAATCAAATATTAACCGGACTTTTCTTTTTAACGCTCCCTGGGTGAAGTGAGTAACGTGACGTCTTGATATATGTTGGATGGGGATGTAAAGTGGAGGGGAGTAAATCGGTTCGGCTCGCCAGAGCAGATTGGCTGTTAGTAGCATCATGTCTGAGCAAGAGATGCACACGTCTGTTGAGCAACGCATTATTATTAAATTTTTGTCGCGGGAGGGCGTAAAACCTGCCGAAATTTTGCGTCGATTAACTGCACAGTTCGCTGAAAAAACGCTTTCAAGGACCCAAGTCTACGACTGGCACAAAAAATTTTCCAATGGCCGAGAGTCAGTGCAAAATGAGACCTATGCACGCCGACCGCGGACAAGCATCAGTGACACGAATATTCTTGCGATCCGTGAGATGATTGAAGGAGATCGCCGCCTTACAATATGGGAAATTGCTGCACACGTCGGAATATCGTAAGGGAGTGCCCAATCAATCATTTCAGATGATTTGGGTTACCGAAAAGTGTCGGCAAGGTGAGTTCCTCGCCTCTTGACGGAAGATTAGAAAGCAAACCGTCTTGCCGTGTGTGAAAGACTTGTGGCACGATATCGAACAGAGGGGGATGATTTCTTGAGGCACATTGTCACCTGATGAGTCAAAGTGATTAGACGTGGGTGCATCATTACACCCCGGAGTCTAAGCAGGCAAGCATGGAGTGGCGAAAACCTGGAGAAGCAGCACCGCGGAAAGCCAAGACCCGTCTTTCTGCTGGGAAAGTTCTTGCAACGATTTTTTGGGATTGCAGAGGCATATTGCTCGTTGATTTTCTCCATGAACGGCGTACAGTTAATGCTGCGTACTACTGCCAACTGCTTGATGAAGTGAAACTGGCCTATCGACAAAAAAGGCGAGATATGCCTATTCGAAGTGCGATTATTCTCCATGACAACGCTCGGCCACACACAGCTGCATTAACCCAAGAAAAATTAGACAAAATTCATTGGAAAACACTGGAACATCCGCCCTACAGTCCCGATCTGTCGCCGTGTGACTACCACATGTTTGGGCCACTTAAAGAAGAACTGGGAGGTTATCACTTTGACGACGACGAAGGTGTACAAACGTTCGTGCGCAATTAGTTACAGACGCGACCAGATTCATTCTTTGATGACGGAATTAAAAATCTTCCGATTCGGTGGGAAAAATGTGTGAATAAAAGAGGAGATTATATAGAAAAATAAGATGTATTCAAAATTTTATTTACTGTACCAATAAATGTTCTAAAGTAAAAGTCTGGTTTATATTTGATTCGCCCTCGTACCATAGAAGGATCTGGATTACAGAAGAGCCCTATACCACAGAAAAACAAAAGGGCCCTGTACCACCATACGTTACTACTCCTCAAATATCCCTGATATCCTACCGCACCCAACAATAATGATAAAGAGTCAGGATACTCGGTACTGTCTCATTGTTATACACGCACGCACGCAAAATAAATGAAACCAGTCACAGAAGTGCTCAACCCACAGATCTTGTTTCAATTTATGTTAATTCTTAACCGAGGTTTAATTTAGCCTTCATCTCTTCCAGTTCTAGAAATGGAAAGGAATGAGGTGTAAGTTGAATTTCGGTTAAGAATTAACCGTGAATAGTAAAACCTTACATAAACATCATTTTATTAAGCGCGCTCGCGCATATGCGTGTATACGCATGTGCGTATGTATGTGTGCGCGCACGTGTGTCCAGTATGTTAGATTAGGTTAGATTGGATACACCTGTGTCAAGTGACGTTTCGGGTGTGCATTATGATCACTGAAATATAATACCTACTGGAACGCGCGCTAGCGCTAGTTTCGCGATCCGACAAAGAGGATTTCAAGTAGTATCCTTGTCCTTTTTTAGTACAATATTGTCAAAAGTTTAATTCTTACAGATTAGGTTATGCGAGATTCAACATACATTTGACATTTGGCATGTTACGTATATTATTAATTTTAACTTTTCCCGAGTATGTACAAGCCCCACTACTGTTTACTGCACATGTGCAGTATAACTTCGAAAAGGACAAAGATACCACTTAAAATGCTCTCTCTCGGATCACTCCTAACAAAGGCGGCGAGAGTCCGCGCGCGTTCCAATAGGTATTATATTTCAGTGATTATGACTCAAAATAAGATCGTTTTTAACATATGTTTTATATGAAGTCTTCCATTCTTGGTCTTCTTATTTTTTGTACTTGAAACAAGAATTTGTTTATGTATTTCTGAAAATCATTATCCAATTTTATCAAAGAAGTGACCTTTTATAATAAGCAAATTGAATTTGTTTTAATTTTATAATCTTGATTAAAGTATTTTACTAGGAATCACAATATATTTTGAATAAATTAAATTAAAAATCTCGAGCATCATAATATAAGTATCCTAAAGAATTCTCAACAATTAAATTAAATTCGATATGATTTAATTTAATTAGTTGAGAAATTAAAATCTCTTAATGTCAATTAATAATATTCTATACGTTTCAATTGTAATGTAATATTAAGAACTATATTATTTAAATTTAATTACAGTCGGTGCATTATATATCTCGATTTACCCCTTTTTTACAGTTTCTATAACCATGATTCTTATATGCCCCGTCTATTATTTTTAAGGCCGCAGCACAGACTCTTGCATAATGCATAATGCATAGTGCATAGAGGAAATCAACCAATCGAAATTCTTCTTTTCTATAGAATGGGAAGAAAGGAAAGCTTCTGATTAGTTAATTCGCTTATGCATTATGCGTTATGCCTTATGCAAAAATCTGTGCTGCGGCCATTATTGTATAAATTTTATGCTTGTGACAAACTTAAGCTGGAAACACAATAGACACAGGCAATAGGCACAGGCAACAGGGAATAACGAGCCGTCCAATCAGAGCTTTGGGGTATAAGTTCGATATTATATCCCAGAGCTCTGATTGGACGGCTCGTTATTCCCTATTGCCTGTGCCTATTGCCTGTGTTTCAGTTGTTTCCAGCTTTACAATCAGCAACCGTTCTTTTCATGTATATGTAAGATATAAGATATCGAAAAATATTGTCAGTCTATATGAGTTAACCTTTTAGGATATTTGTATTATAATGTTCGAAGTCTCCAGATTTTTATTCTATCAACAACAAAAAACTCCAAAACCATGGCGAATAAGAGTCAGCGTGATAATTAATACGCAATCTTAATTCTTCAATTCAAATTAGAATCTTTATTCCAACAATAGTACGTTTCAGTTCACTTTGGAACCATCTTCAGCAAACAAATTTAAAATATCAATCCCTTCATGTCAAAGAAAAATCACCATCAGATTAACAGATTTGATCTTATAATCCCAAGACATAGAAGGAATTCGTCTCAACATTGGATTAAATAAATACAATTAATATTCACTAAAAAGTATCAAATTAAAAATGCATGTTGCTCGCAGCTCGAACGAAACATTACTAATGTGTTTCATTATAATATATAATTAAAATATTATAATAAATCATTATACGACTCGTACCATATTCACAATAATTATTTCTTTGTTATTTCGTTATATTTTACTTTTTATTTTACATCATTCGGCTAAATCGACTAACTCACACTTTTGCGTATTAAGAAGGTTAAGAAGATGTGTCCTCGTGACAAGATGGCGGATGTAGTTAGCATCTGAGGCCTGTAAGAATGTGGCGGTGCTGCAAACGGTGGTACACGAAGAACAATAGGAGATTGTAAAGCTGGAAACACAATAGACACAGGCAATAGGCACAGGCAACAAGGAATAACGAGCCGTCCAATCAGGGCTTTGGGATATAAGTTCGATATTATATCCCAGAGCTCTGATTGGACGGCTCGTTATTCCCTGTTGCCTGTGCCTATTGCCTGTGTCTATTGTGTTTCCAGCTTTACAGGATTTTTCCTTGGCCGCGGCCGTGGGACGCAGGACTTATTCCTGCACTCTCTCGCGGAACGCGGCCTGGAATTGGGAGTCGCGGCGGAACCGTATCCGGTGCCCGAGGGTCACCCCAACTGGGCGACGAATGGGCACGGCTCCGTCGCGATCGTCTGGGGGATGGCGGGCGGCAGACAGCCCCCCTGCCTCGTGACCTCCAAGGGAAGGGCCTTTGTAGCGAAGAGTGGGGCCCGTTGGCGTGATGGCCTGCTATCTGCCGCCTAGCTAGACTCTAGCGGAATGACGAAGCGCTGGACGCGATCGCGGGCGTTGTTCGGGAGCGACACTCGGCATCGGTGCTAATTGCGGAAGACTTCAACGTCTGGTCGTGGCGTTGGGGTTCCCCCCGGACGGACGCCAGGGGAAGGCTGATGGAGAAGTGGGCCGACGGGCTGGGGCTCTGCCTCGCCAGTATAGGTACAACTAACACCTTTGAGACTCGCCGGAGGTGCTTGATCGTCGATCAGATGTGGATCACCCCGGCGGCAGCGCGAAAAATCCGAAGTTGGGAGGTGATGTGTAGTGTGGAGACTCTTGCTGGATTCACACTGCATCCGATTTGCGTCGTACGACTCTCTG
>NW_017295960.1:18898-19951 GCF_001594075.2 Trachymyrmex cornetzi
AATCATCCTGATATAAACAATAAATCAAATAAACGTTACAATGAATGTCAGCTCAACTAGAATTATTATTCTTATTTTCGTACCTTTACCTCTATCAGTAAAGCCATATGGAAAACTGATTAATAAAAGTAAAACTATACATATATATATATATGTATATATAAAATATATATATACATTTCTAATGAAATTGAGAATATCAGACGATAGTAGCGCCGCTTATTAACTTCGTGAGGAAACAAGAATGTGAGATTTCCGCAAGTTATTTATCTAACTTCCGTAATTGAAGAAGTTTACAAGAGTGGTTGGAAAATGCATATATGTAATACTACTATATTGCTAACGTAGCCTCTTTTTGAGAGTGGGGGTGTGCCAAGATAGTGAGATAAAAAATCGACTTCTCGCTTTCACAATTCGTGTACTTCGAATTAAAGACATAGAGAATGGACTGCGCGATCCGTATCTAAGTAGTGTATCAAATGTGATCGATAATAATGAGAGAGAAGGACCGTGGGAGACGGCCAATATCCCTCTCATTCTCTCTCCTATCACAACATTGAATGGAAAGAGATAGAAATGGCCGTCTGCCACGGTCCCTCTCTCTCATCCCTATCGACCATTTTGATACACGGATCGCGCGCGCAGTCTATTCTCTATGGGTTTGTTCGCGTCGTATGCTCCATTATGTTCCAATATGCTTCTACCATAGCTTTTACTCACTCCAACGCGCTTGATAGATTGAGTACGAGCTATAGTAGAAGCATATTGGAACATATTGGAGCATGCGACGCGAACAAATCCTATGTCTTTGTTTCAAATGCGCATGCATTTGGGGGAACGTATGCGCGCGCACTCATGGCATGTTATAAAGTATAATTAAAAGATATTATAAAGTATAAAAGAAATATCAAGTATAACAAGATCGCGGCATTATTTCCTTTTTTTAACTAGCTTTTATATAAATAATATAATATATTATAGGACCGTACATGTGATAACACAAACTATAGAAATCAAAGCCTTACACGGTCTAGCTGGATCTTAATGCTTGTA
>NW_017295960.1:20397-84776 GCF_001594075.2 Trachymyrmex cornetzi
TAACTCGTGATATTACTGCGGTAGTTTAGTAGAGTTAGCGTTTCAAGACCGGAAATTTTTCGGCGCGCGTTTCTGTGGGATTACATACGTAGTATATAAATTCACATAAGAATCATACAAGCATTAAGATCCAGCTAGACCGTGTAAGGCTTTGATTTCTTTTATAAACTTTTATATAAATCAAATAATAAACTCCACTTCACTATTGAACACGTCGGACACAATAAACGTGGGGTGATCCCAATTGATCACGGCTCGATTGGACACTACCAATCACAGCGACCGGTGCTTAGGAGCTTTGTAGTCCAAAGCGCTGTGAGTAGCTCGTGTCCAATTGAGCCGTGTCTAGGGAAATGCTACAGTATACGTTACGTATACTATAGTATTTCCCTAGACTTTCCCTACACGTTTCTTTTCAAGAATAAAGCTCCTGTTAGCAAGACCGTTCGAAAAATAATTATTGGACAAAAAATAAAATTGTTACGGACGTGACAGCTGAAAATATAAAAGTATTTCGTAATTGGTTGAATTTTGTTCCGCTGCCGCATGAACCGCTCAATGTGACGTTAGCCTTAAGACTCTACAGCTGAGTGAGAGTTCCTTGCTATTCGTATTTTTCTAGATCTAAAATTCTGATTGGATGATGTAAAAAAAAATACACCGATGGCTGCGTTCAGCAGAAAAAACAGCTTTGCAACTGTTGTAAAATTCTTGAATATGATTGGTTTATGCATTTAGATCGAATGAGGAACTAAAGGCAAGACCAATCATATTGAAGAATTTTACACAGATGCAAAGCTGCTTTCTCTGCTGAAGGATGCTTTTCCATGCTGACGCTCGACTCTCATTTCAGCGTCAAAACAGGTCACGTTATCAAAATTGATATTCGTCAATTTTGATCGCGTGACCTGTTTTGACGCTGAAAATGAGCGTCGAGCGTCAGATGAAAATCCAGCTGTATGCAGCTAGTAATAACACCAAGCGCTCGTTCAACCGTTGAGTCCGCTGAACCAGAGAAAAGAACAAACCTATTGCACTGCGTGCACCAGTTCAGTTCAGAGAGTACAGGAATAAACTAGAGATTTCTTGATGATTACAAATTGTAATAAATTGATGGAAAAAGTGAAGACGAAACTGAAATCATTAAACGACCATTTAGACATCGATATAATCGTTTTCGAAGTGCTTAGTCTTTTCAAGAGTGAATAACGGCGTTTAGTAAACATGGCCAAGCATCATCCGGATTTGATCTTCTGTCGCAAACAACCGGGAGTCGGTGAGTTGAGGTTGAGTCTAACCCCTGTCAGTCAAAACAAAATACTTTATTTTAACAATTATCCTTTTTTTTATTAAGCCATCGGTCGACTGTGCGAAAAATGCGACGGCAAATGCGTCATCTGTGATTCCTACGTGAGGCCGTGCACCTTGGTTAGAATATGCGACGAGTGCAATTATGGTTCTTATCAGGGACGTTGCGTAATATGCGGTGGTCCCGGCGTTTCGGATGCGTATTATTGTAAAGAATGCACAATACAGGAAAAAGACGTAAGTATAGGTTTTTTTCATTCATCGATTGATCAATCACATGCGCAAATGCAACTTTGCTCCGTAAAAGCTGCATTTGTGTATAATGCATTAATTAATAAATAAAAAAAAATTTTTACTTCTAATTATCTTAGATTGGTCTATTCTTTTCAGCAGAACTTCTTATAGAAACTTAATACTAGTAAAATTATTACCAAAAATTAAATGTAAAGTATGTATTTCTTTTCTTTTTAATAGTGATAGGATAGGATTTACTTAACTTAAATTATATACAGGGTATTCTATAAGTTTTGGCCAATCGCTTTTGTGTAGATAGAGCAAACTAAATTGAGTCGAATTCTTTATTATTTTGCAATTTTTGCAATGGTAAGAAATTATTGAAAACCAATATTTAGTGATTTTTGGTAATTAATATCTCGTTAACCATTGCGAAAATTGCAAAATAATAAAGAACTTGACTCAATTTGGGTCGCTCTATCTACACAAAAGCGATTGGCCAAAACTTACGGGACACCCTGTATATTATATTTTTCAGAATCCAATTCTTAAATCGAGAGAGAAACATATAATAAATCTAATTAAAATAATGTGTAAAATTTTGTTAAAGGGCTATATACATTTCATGTATATGTATGTGACCTACAATTTAATGCGGGATCTGAATGGTGTTGGTGTTCAAAGATCTCTTAATCACCAGTTGGAGTCATTTTCAACTCCTTAACGCGAAAAATCGCATATGTGGGTGCAGGTGAGATTGAACTTGGATCTACAGATCACGAGTCAATTCCACTGAGCGGCAAGCCACTCAACGCCTCGAAAGATAGTAATTAATTACTTATTAAAGTAATTAATTACTTATTACTTATTACTGAACAACAATGCTGTCAATAGTTAAAATAAATAATTACTGACTTTCAGTATTGACCAGTATTAGATTTTTGTAAACGATTTTGTACAATTTATTCCCTTTCTAATTTTAAGAATTAGAAAAAGATAAAATTTTAAACTAAGATTAAAGTTGATCTACAGAAACAGACATTTTCTTTCCAATATGGAATGCCGCAAGAAGTTCAGCGGAAAAGAACAGACTTTGTATATTTACAAGTTTTGTATCCAGTTTGTATATCCGCAAATCGAATATCCTAAATCCTGTTTTCAGAGAGACGGATGTCCCAAGATAGTCAACTTAGGAAGTTCAAAGACAGATCTCTTCTATGAGAGGAAGAAATATGGATTCAAAAGAAGATAATTACACTTTTTCTATATAGAATTTTTCCTAAAATAACATTACGAGAGCATCAGGTAATTTATTATTTTTATAAAAGTATCATTATATACGATGGCAACATAATTTTTTGTTTCGCAATATAATAATAGATAATTATGGATATCTTAATTTTATATATTAAACTAAGCTCTGTAAGCATGAATATAGCAAAGACAAAATAAATATTCAATTTGTTATATATATATTTTATTGTTCTTGCTTTGTAAATTGGCATACTTTATTGTTCTTGCTTTATAATCATTTTTGAAAATATAATTTGTTAAGGTGGAAAAAATAAAAATCAATTTTTTCAAAATGAAAAGATGCGAGGTAAATAAATTTTCGTTGCACATTTGTATCAAAACTGAACGGAGTAATAAATGTAAGATACAACGCCTATAATGCAAAATCATAGAAAGAATACATAATGTAATAATATAAATATACAAAGAATATCTTTCTAAAGATATCAAACTTATGTTAAAATTAGCAGTGGTTCTTCCGATGGCGGTAGTTCTTTCGTTTCTTGTATCTCGACGATCTCCTGTTTTATGATATTCCCTTTTTCGTCTACGTCATCGATAGATATTAAAATATTTGATATAACAGGTATGAACTTGTCAGCGCCATTCTCTGCCATTTCCTCTTGTGAATCCTGTACAGCTTCTTTCATTTCTTCCGCATTATCTTCAACAATCTGGAACAAATCATTATATGATTTCCGATGGAATAAAACTGTTAAATAATGTTAAGTTAATGAAACTCACTTTTACTGTTGTCAGCGAGGTAGTTTGATTGAGCTCTATTTTATAATTTTTATCTGGTAAATCCGCCTCTTCGACGGGCAACATGTTTTCTTCGTCCACAGCCTCGTATCGAACCATCTGTAGCCTGTAACATCCATCTTCTTCCTGTGTATAATGGAAGCGTTTGTGTCCGCTGGGCAATTGCAATCGATGGGCCTCTATAAGGTGCTTTGTCAACCTATAACTCTTTCGATATTTAATCGGGCATTCGTGGCAACAGTACCATCGTACTGCTAAACTATGTACTCGTTCCAAGTGCCTGTAATATATTTAACCAGGGTTGGATAGTGCCAAATTAAAAAGATAAAAGTTAAGTTAAAAAGTTAATTAATTTTAACTTAACTTAGTTACATTTTAGACTCTTAACTTTTTTATTTTATTTAGTTACATTTTATCCGTAACTATTAATTTTTTATTTAATTCTTTGAAGTTAAGTCTCAGACATAATATGCGGCAATAGCGATAACTTAAAATGAGGTGAAAATGGCAAAAGTGAGCAAATTTACTAAGTGTTGACCAATGAAATTATAAATATTCTAGTGAATTTGCTCACTTTTATAATTTTCACATCATTTCAAATTATATTATACAATCGACCCCCAAATTTCAATCTGTCAGAAACTGTGTATTTCGATGTATCTAGTTTCTGATAGGTTGAAATCTATTCCTTATTACTATCGTTACTCCCTCGTATTGTGTCTGAAGCTTTAGTCAATCACAGGCTAGTATTCATAGTCGAATCTTATATACTAAACAGTATATATAAACAAAACATATAAATAGAGTATTTTCTAAATGAAGTATATATTTGTCATTTCCGTTATTTGTAAGACTGAAGTTAAAAAAACAAAAAAAAATAAATTTAACTTTAACTTTTCAATTATTTTTTTTTATTAACTTAACTTTTAATTCAATTAATTTCATTATAACTTATATCTTAACTAAGTTAAATTTTCAATAACTTAACTTAGTTAAAAAAAAGTTAACTTACCCTGTATTTAACAATCATCAAATAAGGAATAAGTCATTAATGAAGAGCTTTATGATTACCTATCCAAGGTGTAAGCTCCCTTGCACGTGTAAAGACATCCCTCGAAGTAGCAAGAAAAATTCGGTCCATTAGTATGGACAGTCATGTGAGAATCAAGATCCTGTTGCGACTTGGCAGCATGCGAACACAACTGACATGGAAACGTTCTGGTTGACATGTGACGGTATCTGACGTGTTTTGCCAAGCCTGACGGCGATTCACAGCTCATATCACATAGACTACATTTGTAATTGAACACATGAGATCTCATGTGATCGCGCAAGATTCCTTCGGTCGGATAAAACTTGTTGCAGTGTGAACAACGGAATCCTTGCACTGTAAATTCATGATGTATTGGAAGAAAATGAAAGAGATGCCGGAACGTAGGATGAATTTATTACCTTCCAAGGGAATTTGTCGCTGGCAATGTATGTGAAATTTCGTCTTTGAGGCGAACGTGATACCGCAGTCCGGGCAGGCAATTATTTTCTCTTTGGTATGACATCTTACATGATCTCGTAATCTGTACAAGCTGGTATATTTGCCATTGCATCCGGTCCATTTACAATCGATCCCGTCTTTGATTCTGTTGCCACGCGGGATATCAGTCATGTGTACAGTAACATGATACAAGTACATTTGATAATTCGTGAACGGTTTCAAGCACTCTTCCCATCTGCACAAATGTGGAGGTGAGGAATCTAAAATGTTCTTCCATTCTGCATCTCTATGACATTTCTGCAAAAAAAATTTTAATCTTTAACATTTATTCCACTAATGATCATGTGGAGGTTTTCCAGCAATAGACACAGTAATCATTTCACCTTTGTCTGAATCATAAAAATTTATACAATATAGTTAGGCACCAAGACTTGCCTTGACTGAATACTATTCTTTTCACTCATTTGTGGTGACTATTTAATTTTTGTTTAAGATTGACAAATAAGAAGGTAATGATTTGCTGTGTCATCTGTGTCTCTTGCTGAAAAATACCCATCGTTACTTACGGGTAGTTTGATTTTTGCGCGAACATTGGATCCAATACACTTCAACTTAGTGTGATAGGCATGATAATTAACATGTCGTATTACTTCATCGCCTACATCGGTGTTATATGGACAATCTTTCCACTGACACACATAGACCTCGTTGTCGTCTTTTACGCTTATCTGTATGTTAGGTATGTGACTCGAGACATGCCTCAAAAATTTGTCCAAATAATTGCTGCGAAACGTGCATTCCTTCCACTCGCAGACCAGATCCAGCACCTCGTCCTTCAGTTGCGTTCCCACTTTACGTTTTTTCCCGCCACATTCTGAGACAGAGTCGAATTCAGAGTCCGTGTTGTACCAATCATCGCATTCCAATTCGTCTAGCTTTTGCTTGAGGGATTCCTCTTTGATATAGAAACAATTCTTCTGGGATTCCACCCAGTTGTCACATCTATCCAGTACTACTTCGTTCGCCGTCAGTTTTACCTCTAGATCCTCCATTGCGCAAGGACAACAAATCTAACGTTATGTCTTGTACCTAGAACGAACGTCTTGAGTATTAGTCAAGGATACATACTTTCTAAAACTTTTAGAGTAAATCTTATTCTAAGCGAAATCTCACTTTAAAAATTGAAAACCGAACCACTCTTTTTCAAGACTAGGACCCAGTTTCACAACTCAAGGTTAACTCTTAACCGAGGTTTAATTGATTTCTCATCTCTTTCCAATTCTAGCATTAGAAAAAGATGAAGAATAAGTTAACCATGGTTAAGAGTTAACCATAAATTGTGAAACTGGACCTAGCTTAATTTTCATTTGTTTAGTGAGTTTCCACTCTAAGGCCCAGTTTCACAACTTACGGTTAACTCTTAACCGAGGTTCAACTTATTCAGAATTTTCCAATTCTAGAATTGGAAAGAGATGAGGAACAAGTTGAACCTCGATTCAGAGTTAACCGCTTGATTAACCGTGAGTTGTGGAACCAGGCCTAAAGAATTTAAAGTGTAATTCAGTAATGATTACTCTTGTCTTAGAAAAAATCTTTACTTATACACCCTTACGAAAACTGTACTCCTAAGTTTTACAGTTTGAAGTACAGAATGCAAGTAAACCTTCACTTTATAGCAATTGATAGAAGAAGGTTTATAGTTTTTTCCTTATAATTTAGAACCTCATACTCTATAAATTTTTTTAACAGAACCTGACTCCAAAGAGTGAAAATTGAGCCAATCTTAAAAAAAGAGTGGTTCAATTTTCAATCTTTAAGAATGAGATTTCACTCTTCAATAAAACTCACCTTATAAGTTTTGGAAAGTATCTAGTACCAATCATAAAGATTATACAACCGTCTAAAATTTTTCGCTTCAGGTTTAAATGATCCGTTGTTGTAATCCAGGGTTAAACGTGCTGTTGCAGCGCGACATGAAATGGCGATGGTGACGATCGATGGACGAAAGGAATTTTGCTGAATCAGAAACAAATGAAAGGAACTACCGATTCCTAACTACTTCCAATCAAGACATCGACAATACTGATCTCACGTTTCTGCCGCGCAGCACAGCGTTCGTTTCCGACAGTCTCTTCCGTGTCTCACTGTGCGAATCGTGATTCCACGATCGCTGTCTTTTCGTAGTGCACTTGTCGTCCACTTGTCTCACTCGCTCGTTATCTTGTCGACACATGTCGACATTTCGTCTGACGAGCAGTAAACTCACTATGCGCCTGTTTTCGTCTCCGACGAGCTTTCGCGAGCGTTCCTATTCCCTCATCCGTGGATCTTCTCGAAGCGCGCGATTTGTCATATCGCGCGGGACGTCGCGCTATTGTCACGTTACCGCCAACTGTTTTGTGAGCGATCGCAAGGGCACGACCATCTGTGCCCTGTCTTCCGGTTATTACACTTACATTTTGCCCGGCGAGAAAGAGGGAGGGTGGATCTTGGCACGCTGATTCTCGCAAATTTCCCGATAAATTTTCTGGCATTTTTCTGACAGGTTAAGATTCGCTGACTCGGAGACCACGTGTCTTCTCCCCTCCCTCTGATTCGCATCTCATTGATCTTACATGCTCTTTTTTACTAGTGTGTAGATTTAATTTAACTTTTTATCTTTTTCTAGTTCTAAAAATGATACCCGTTTTTACCAATGTAATTTAATTTTCATCTAAAGAATTTTAGAAAAGATGAAGAACAAGTTAAACCGAGATTAAGGTTAATCTTTATTGGTAGAAATGAACAATAATTAGTTTCTCAAAAGAAGCTTTGATCAAGATTCGAATAACTTAATTTGTGTTCATTGCCACCAATGTAGATTAACTTTAATGTAAAAAATTTATACAATTAAACTTGCTTTTTTAGTTCTAAGAATTAGAAAAATCTGTTATAGTTCTTAAAAATTAGAAAATGATAAAAAAGTAAATTAAACCGAAATTAATCTACTGGTAGAAATCTAATTATATAATTCGTCGATTTATGTCGTCTATTTCTAACAATGTAGATTTAATCTTGGTTTAATTTATCCTTTATCTTTTATAATTCTTAGACTAGAAACAGATGGAAAGTAAGTTAGTCACGATGGAAAGTTAATTTACATTAACTTTAGAATAGAAAATGTGGGCATTAATATTTTTTTCCATATATTAAACAGCAGAAATTTTGTAATTCTGTTCGCGCAAACAAGAGAAATGAGTATTATTTGATGTGTAAATTACCTGCAGAACAGAAACTAACAATATATAACGTTATTTAATATTATTTTCTCATTCAATAATATATCCTATAATTGTAATAAAATACATGTACTCTTTAAATTTTTTGAAGTGAAATCTCTAAAGAGTGAAAATTGAGCCGGTTACTTTCAAAAAAGAGTGAGATTCACCTTGAAAGTTTTAGAGAGTACATAACAATTATTGTAATGCTGAATAGGAAATTGTATTGTTAATATTATTTTTAGTTAGTTTGTGTTCTGTGGGACCGATTAAGTTAGTCAAAATCCCTCAATTTTAATCAAATGATTAATGCCACGTTTCTTCTTTTGTTTTCTTCGGTCTTTGCATGCTTTACAAAACAGCACCATACTAAACCTTGCGATCTATGCTGTTAAAGTGAAAAAAATTGTTTTTGCAATTTTCTTCCTTTTTTCTTGGTGTATAAATATGAAGTGCATTATTATAAATTTACATTAAGCATCATAGATACCAGAATTAAACAAAAATGTTTGTTAAGGCCACGGAAAATGCGGCGTGGCAGTGGTGAGAATATCAGGAAGCCGGTCTCTAGACGCACTGAAAAAGATGACAAGCATATCCAAGTTGGAACCGAGGAGAGCCTTCCTGCGAAAGATACGCGATCCAGAAACAGGAGAGGTCATCGACAATGGACTTTGCTTGTGGTTTCCCGGTGCGTGCAATTCTCACCTGTTTAATCCTCTACCAACAACTAGAATTTAGAGGCATCAGTACATCAGATTTTTTCAGAGTTTTATATAATCAAGAACAATAAAAATTTGTTCTATTTCTTCAAGACCTACTGCTGATGAAAGAATTAAAATTCATGTTGTCAACGAAGAGTTAACACATTCGATGACCCGCATGTTTTTATTTTTATATTTTCTTATAAATTTAAATTATAAGTACTCATATATTTCGCTTAGAAATTTGACGTATATTTTAGAGGACAGTCTCTAAAGAACTGCAAGAAACTTGGCCGGAACTGATTCGATTCTCCTTGAAATGTTGTTAAACACAAAAACCTAAGACATATTTTTTTATATCAATTCAATCTCACAATCTGATTTAGATGTAAACGAAAGATGTAAATCTCCTTCGAAGCTAGCACTTATATTTAATTCTTATCGATTATCAACGACACGGTGAGTTATACAGAGAAATGTTTTAAACAAAACTTTTATGTTTTTTTTATATACTTTATAAATATATATTTAGATTTTTCAAATCTATAAAAATCTAACATTTTGAATATCCTCATTTCCATTAAATTTTGAGGGTTTAACTCTTTAAATCTCAAATTGGGCCGATATAAAAATATGTGATTTTAGAATTTTGCGTTTAATAATATATTTCATGGAGAATCAAATCGTTTCCAGTTGTGATAGCTTCTTTGTGAGTGGCGACGAAAGAAACGAGGAATCTTCTATCACAGGAATGCCTAAAAAATCACATGTCTGATTAGAACAACCGTTTGTAGGTCCGCACTCGTTCACCGGTGAGGACTCCGTGGAGTTTCATGTACACGGGGGATCAGCGATCTTGACGAAGCTGATGCAAGCCCTCTCGAGATTGCAGGTGCATCCGGCGCTGCCGGGTGAGTTCACCAGACGCGCCTTCTATAACAATAAGCTGGATTTGACGGAAGTGGAGGGCCTGGCCGACTTGATAGAGGCCGAGACCGAGTGTCAAAGGAAGCAGGCGCTGCTACAGGCCGATGGTATCCTGCGTAAGCTATACAACAGCTGGCGGAAAGTGCTTTCGGAGTCCGTGGCGAGTATCGAGGCGTACATCGACTTCGGCGAGGAGGAGAACATCGAGAGTGATGTGATACAGAACGCGCACCACGCTCTCAAACAGCTGATGCGAGAACTGGAGGAACATCTGGCCGACGGCAGGCGCGGCGAAATTCTACGCAACGGAGTAAGGACCGTAATCATCGGCGAACCCAATGTGGGCAAGAGCAGCCTGCTGAATCACCTGGTGCAGCGAAATGCCGCCATCGTCACATCCATCGCCGGCACCACGAGGGACGTCATCGAGCTGACCGCGAACATCTCGGGCTATCCTGTGCTGATAGCGGACACCGCTGGTATCACGGAGGACACCGGGGATATCGTCGAAGCCGAGGGTGTCCGTCGAGCGAGAAGTCACGCGGAGAATGCTGATTTTGTGGTCGTTATGATGGACGCGTTGAAGTGCGCAACCAGTGGTTTGACTTATAAAGACTATATACGCGAATATCTGTTGTCATTGGGAATACAGGAGCTACTGGCGAAAATTGGGAGAGAACGTTTTATCGTGATAGCGAATAAAAAAGATTTATTGAAGGAGGAGGAGAAACGGCACCTCGACGACGCTGAAGCAGTTCTGGTATCTTGCAGAACGGAGGACGGTTTCCAGGATTTGTTGCGATCGCTGACAGATCACTTCAGTAATATGTAAGACAGAATGAACAATAATTATTAACACTTGCATTCGTGATTATATGGTAACATTTTGTTTAGATGCGGTAATCCATCCACGGAGTGTCCAACCATCAGTCAAGCAAGGCATAGAAACCATTTGGATCAGTGCTTGAGACATCTGCAAAAGTACTTCGAATTTTGCACCAACAAGCAGCACGATATGGCCATAGCGGCGGAGGAAATCCACAAAGCGATGCGGGAACTCGGAAGAATAACGGGACACGTTAGCACTGATGAAATATTAGACATTATATTCAAAAACTTTTGTATCGGCAAATAAAGCGCCGGTATTTGTATATAAAAAACGTTTTTGTGTTTCCTTATAAGATACTTTGCAACTTTTTTTTAAATTGCCGAGTAATTGCGATCAGATAGTTAAACTTTATGAGCTATTTGTGTATTATATACGTATAACAAACGGAAGACTGCAATGTTAAAGATGTATGACATGTATTAAAACTATCGTTTTGAAGGCGATATCGGTTCCTTAGCTGCATGGAAAGAACAGTTTTGTTAAAGTATCTAAAAATCTTAGCGCCGTGTCTCCTGATTTAGCTAGATACAGATCTAAAAATAATTTTGTTTGAATTAAAATAATATGTAAGACGCTTAACTTGGGGCTAGAATGTTAAAATTTATTGCAGTATTGCCATCAACATTTAAGTGTTCTATATAATTACTTTGATTGTCTAAAACAAAATTATTTTCAGATTTGTATCTAGCTAAATTTTTGTTACTTCAGCAAAACCGTTCTGTCTGTTGAAGAGAGAAATTAAAATACAAAGCGCAGTTATATCTATATTCTTTTTAGAATGACATGATATATTGTGATTAAGTGTGATTAATTAGAACGTATTGCGGCGGCGTGAAATAAATGGAAAGAAGGGAGCCTTCATAAGCATCGTATGTTTATTAACAATGTTACACGCACAATCATACATAGAACAACCTTTTGCCTGATTATAAGATATCGATACCCTACGCGTTATACACTGATAGGGCTCCGTTAGTGGTTTCAAGTCGTTATCTGTATGCCATGTCCGTGTTATGTGTGCTAATTGCATCTCGTTATTATGACATTTATCATAATAACTCCGCTCGCTCTCGCAAAAAAGGATCATTCAACTTGGCGAAATAACGAAAGTAAAACAACTCGAGTGAGGGAAAGAGAAAAAAATAAAAAAAAAGAAAAGGAAATAAATCGTATACAAAAATTCGCTTTCTATAACTCGAACGATTCCTTTACATGTCTTACAAATTTGTGATATTTGGAATAGAGAAAAGCGTGTTTCTCTATTAAAAAAAAAAAAAAAGAAAAAAAAAGAGATTCGAGTTGTATTATGATCGACCATTAAATGGTATTATTATAAAGTCCGTTATGCAACTGCTAATGAAATTTTTCGTTTTCTAATCATGCTTATCGCGTTAATTTCATTTTTACATTGACAGCGTCCAAATTTTAACAAATATATCTTTTTCATATTGTTTGCACGGTGACTCCTCATATCTGCTGATTAAGGATTGAATTCTCACGATTCGTTGCAAGTCACCCGTGAAATTTTATGCGCGCAGCGAGAGATCACCAGCGAATATGCTATTAATATAATATGATCAGTCCATATAAAGAAATCGAATGGCTTATAAATATATATAAAGATTTGGCGGATTCATCACGCGACTCATCACACTGCGCAGGATTCGTCGCTTATTCCTCCTATTTCTCTGGTGTCCCCTTTTTTTTTATATTATATAAATCCGATGTGTAGAATCCTCAGAGAGTAGATTGCTCGTTTGTACAATTGCATACAATAGTTTGAGATCTATCCGAAAGCAAACTGACTCGCGCTGCACGTCCGAGACGCATTTATTACGAAGATCGTTTTCATTTTCTATCTATACATGTTCTATTTTCTTCCACCCAATTTTTTTTTTTATATATAAAGCCTTAAATTATTGCGCGAGATCATCCGATCTCGCAAAAGAAGCAAAATTTTGCTACGCATCAGTTCTCTTTTTCTGCGGGACCGAACCAATCACGCGCAACTGTCTCTGTAATCCTTAAATGCTACTAAAATTGAAATTTCGTCTAATTCTCACGAAAAATCATAGTAGAATTTAAAGATTAATGCGAACCTGGTGAACCGCTTGAGTATATCCGTCAATAAATTAGAACGTTACTGCATAATACATAACATTCTTTTACTTCAAATACATTCTTTTATTTCAAATATAATAATTGAATGTAAGTGTATAAACGAAATCCAGATTAGAAAAATTGATAAACGTAATTAGATTACAAACATTTATATTTAGGCAATATTTCTCGTTTAAAAGGCACACAGATCTGTGCGCAGGATCGGATACGGATGAACACAAGCGGTTTAGAAGGTCCTTCGTACCGTGGCAGATACGAACGAGAAAAGAGAAACGAAAGAAAGTCTGTCGAGGACCGAATCGAAGACTGGTCGATTCCTTCTCTCGCTCCTAAATGATCCACGACTCTTCCCCGTATCGGGATAGACGTCCACATTCGTCCATTTCACTTCCAGTTCTTTCTTCATCTAACACATCCCTTGTACGGTGGAGGATACGAGGAAAGAAAAGCGACAGTGACAGCTCTATCATGGCCTTCAAATCAAAATTTAAAAAAATTAAAAGTAACATAATTTAAAGCTTTATATGAAAAGATATGAAAGAATATAGAACAACGGAAGATGAAAATGATCTCGAGGACAAGTCACGAAGGTACTATAAAAGCGTAACGCAGTTTAAAAATGCAACACAAGTCAAATATTTTAATATATTATAGTTTTACTGATCTCTCTCTCTCTCTTCTCTCTCATACTATATTCATAGATAAATTTGTTCGTGACTCATGAAATGCGTATTGGTCCACGGAAACGATCTTTCTATTCCTAAAATGATCCTGAAAACCTGCTTTGTCTATTTCCATTTCCTTTCTTCGATAATTTCTTTTTCCTCTCTTATGTTTTTCTTTTATTAAATAAATTAATAATTAATTCTTTGAGACTTTTTCACATGTAATCTTTAATAATAATTCATATATCGGTCTAAAGTCACTTGTAAGTTAAATCATTAAAGTATTTTTATGAAAGACGAACGACCAGTTAGTGTAAAAGAAGAGCACGATATGATAAATTTAAATAAATTCAAATAGAAAAAAAATTCAATTATCTAGAAAAATGGAAAATGGAAATGAAACAGATTTTTCGGATCACTTTTGGAATAGAGAGATAATATTCCTGGACCAACTGGGAATGAGAGAAAGAATAGGATGGAAGTCTTTAATTTGATCCATGAAAGGCCTTTTACTTATTCGCTTTTCTCTCTTTTCGTATTCTCGCTCATTAAAGGCGCTAAGTTTGACGATAATTAGATTATCGCGAGCGTCACCTAGCAATTCATTAAACGACAGAACAGCACTGCTGAAATGATACAATTAATTTTAATAGAATGCTAATTATATTTGCGAACATTAAAAATTTCGGTTCAATTTCGCGAGATTGTTCAGAAAGATTCTATGGAGACGTTCATCATTCCGATCGTTTTCGTTCACTGCAAACTCCGACGAAATGAAGTATCGTCAACGTTTCTCGCACCTGTTTCTCTTTATAATATTATTGCGCACCAATTTACGCTGCATAAAAGTGGAATGTGCGCGTCAAGATTAATTCCATGCAAAACTTATCAGTTTTATGAAATATAATTTTCTCTAAAAATCATTTTAGAGAGAACCGATTGTACCTAATAAAAACACATGTATCTTAACACACTTTAATACTCGCGTTGTAAAGTCGCTCATAAATTTCGGAAAGGTCTGTCTACTTATTATTCAAGAAAGTACAGCCCTTAGAGAAATCTGAACGAACGATCGCAAGTTATTATGCGGAAAATTATATCGGAAGAGAAACTATTTAAAAAAAAAAAAAAAAAAATACATAGGTATATCGATTGAAGGCTTTTTAACGTCAGGGACAATTAAGTCGCGTCGTTCGGTTTCTCGAAATGGAATTGGCTTCGACTCGCGGAAATCTCGAAGATAAATCGGTAACATCTCCGAACCGAAACAATGATGGTACGTCGCTGTTCTTGCGAAATACAGGAATAGAGCATGGCTGCACTTTCGGTTCCGAGGCACCGGGATTAGCGGCCGATGGCACGGATCTTCCGTACGGAAAGCAAGGGAGACGAGAAACCGCATGTTTCGTCGTCTCGCTCTAGCGAATGTATGTCTATACGCACATACACATTCTATACTTTGCATGTAAGTAATGCCTATTTTCCAAAGATATACGTTATGTGAAACACGCACTCTTTCGCAATCACTGAATCACGCGGGCGATTCCTACCCTCGTGTCGACTCGCTTGGACCGGTTTGCTCCCCATTCTTTCACTCCTGCCTCCTTATCGCTCGATTCACGCGTTTCTATGATTTCTTGACCAAGCAAATTAATCATAGGCGTTTCCCAGCAAGAATACATACATGTAACACAGTGAATCTACGATTACATCTACACGACATTCTTAATCGAGTTTAATAACATCCGTAGTTATGAAACTGGCTAATCACAGTCGTTTCATTCCTCCGAGGAACAGCTATGATTAGCCAATTTTATAACTACGGATGTTATTAAACCTGATTAAGAGTGTCGTGTAACAGATTATAATTGTAACAGAGACAATATGATTGGTCTATATGTCTAGATTCATAAGGAACCAAAGTCAAGGACCAACTGTATTGAAGAATTCTACAACACAGTTGCAAAGTTTCTCTGCTGAACGCAACCATTACATCCTTGTTTGCCAATGTTAAACAAGAATAAAGTGTGTTGCATGGAAAAGATAGTTCTAAAGTAGCCAAAAAATTAGCTAGATACAAATCTGAAAAGAATTTTGTTGGGAACATAATTATGTAGAAATAAAATAAATAAAGGACTCCAGAAAATAATACAACAAATAACGAAATAATAGCTATAGGAGCCAGCGCAGGAGACGGTGCGCAAATCAACAAAGTCGATATTCAATAAAATTTGCTATCTTATAAAGTCAGTATTAACTCGGCCTGCGAACTGTGGACAGCACACTTCCGCGAAAGACTACAAAGGCTGACGCGAACGCGAAAAGTACATTTACGTGAATCAAGACTCAATTACTATCCAGGCCCTTTGACGCAATTTACGCATGATGAACTTATAATGAAAAAAAAGCGTTGCTAAACTCGCTGAGGAGATCGCTCCTGTCGTACGAAAAATGGAAAAGGCAAGATAGATGATGACGGTGTTTTAAAGGTGTTATTCGAAAATGGCTTAATGGGTCTAGAAACTCCAACAGATTACAGAGGTGTAGGTTGCAATTTTATCAGCACAATTTTAACCGTCAAAGCAAATTTTATCGACTTTGTTGATTTGCACATCGTCTCCTGCGCTGACTCCTGTAGCCGTTATTTCGTTATTTATTGTATAATTATATAGAATATTAAAATTTGTGGCTAGAATGTTAAAACTTTTTGCACCACTATCATCAACGTTTAAATATTTTACGTAATTATTTTGATGGCGCCCAACAAAATTATTTCTGTAGTTAGCTAAATTTTTTGATACTTCAGTAAAACCATTCTTTTTCATGTATCCTTACTGGAAGCAGGGTTGGTAAAGGCTAATGGTTTTTTTTTTTAAGAATAAAACATATTGTGTTTCTTTTTAAATATGTTTTCAATGCTTCAAAATTTTAAACAGTACTATAAAAAACTTGTTTAAAAAAACATCGATCAAGCATGATTTAAAACATGTTTTCTACCAACCCTGATTGGAAGACGCTTCATCCCTCCCATTTCCGCTGATTTTGTATTCTGGCATGTATACACATTGGGTGCGTTTCGTTTTACGCATGATGCACATGATACATCATTTTATCCTTGTTTAAAGCCTATTTTATAATTACGTAAGCGTAGTTGTAAAAATTAATCATGTCGAACATTCTCCTCATATTTGGCTGAGATCGGTCAATTTTTACAACCACTGACAACGCTTACGCAATTGTAGAATAATCGAAGAGAACCACCTAACACTGGGAGAAGATACATTAATTTCCATTGAAAAAGAAACAAAAGCGAGTCTCTATTCCCCGAGAAGACTCTGGCTTGATCTACGGATCTTTATAACAGTCTGGCACTTTGTCCTTCATAAGAGAGGGAATATAGAAGAATTGTAGAATGGGCTTAACATATTCCGTGAATAACTAAGGCACTATGAGTATTCGCATCCACGGGTAGCGACTCCAGTATGATTGGTATGGGGTACTTTATACACTGAATGATTCAATCTATGAAATTCCATACGCTAAATTTTATATCTGTATGTTATTTGGTCGGAGCCCTTGTGGCAGATTTTTGTCCTGAACATAGCCATATCTTTCCAACCTACCTAATTTATATCCATTGCACATTAGATGCATGTCATGATATCAATAAATGATCGATCCAATTCAGAATCTATGATGCTTTTAAATTCATTTGAAAATTTTGCGATAGACAAAAACAATGTTACAGTTTAAGAAAAATAACTCAGTTTTATAATTTGACATCAAAATCTGACGCGAAATCAAAAAATTGTTTTGATGAACAAAAGCTTAAATTACATAATGAGAGGTTTTTAGAAATTACAAACATACGAAAAATGCAACTGCATTGCTTGAAGGATGTAGTGCAATTTTTACAAGACAATTTATCTTCGGGAACTCCATACACTAAAAAATTTTACTTCACGCCCCTGTAATCCGACATTTTTAGTCCTTTTCTCACTCTCTTGCTCTTTTCCTCAATCCCTTGCTCTCTCTCCACTCCACCACTAAACTAAGAAGATTGAAGAGAGAACAAAGAGTGGGGAAAGGATTAAAAATGGCGAATGCGAATACCTATATTATAGTGCTCTAGAACATGGACAAAATGATACATTATGCGCATCGTATGTAAAATGGAACGTCCTCGTATATCATATACGTACATCAAAACATTATAGAAACGCGCCGTAAAAATCGGTCTTTGAAGGAGGTGTGCATACACGATTTTGCTGTAATTTTTCGCCAGTTTTTACCAATCTTCCATTGGGAAGCTAATGTTCGATCATATTGGCAACGTCAATTAATACCGATCGATCCATGAATGATTCAAGGAGATTATAAATGATATCCTAAAAAAAATATTTTACATGCAAATTTATGATTTAGTATAGTGATGATTAATATATTATAGATGATATTAGTGTGTAGTATTGATTTGACAAAATTACAAATTCTCCTCCTGTGTTTTTGTTTTTAGAAAAGCAAATATGTACAATCGTAATCAGTATTAATCGGCGTTGCTCTCGGCCCCAATACTTATAATACTAACAAATCTCTCGCTCCCTTTCATTCTCTCTTTCTCTCTCACTATTTTACTGTGCCACTTTTACACAGCACTATGTACAAAAGAATATACTACTTACAGATTATCAACGGTGATTTACCGTAAAATTCCTGAACCATCGCAACTCAAAATGGCGTATGCACACGCAGATATATGTATAATTTGACAAGAAAAAAAAATAAAGATATCGAAAGTAAATGCCGATCGTAAGAAAACTAAAAATTATGCCGTTTGTTGGTGCTACACCAAATGCATTTGCTTAACTAAATTACTCCTTAGGAATCAATCTACAGTTACGATTAGCTAATTCCGATCAACGTATCCCTTATTCTTCCGCTTTCCGGGACATCATGCAAAGAAAATACGATGAATCAGAATTAGGGCTGAATTGAATTTTAAATAAATTTCGAAGTTCAAGTCTAAACGAATCTAGAAACGCGACGAAATCAAACTCGAAGGGATCTCCGCGTTTCTAAATTTATTCGACGGACCAAAGGGATATGTCACGATCCGTGAAATGCAACACCCGACGACTGGATCGGAAGTTCCCTACGGCTTTCTCGATCGAGCCGTCCCGCCGCCTGACGCGCTTCGCGTATGTTCTATTGTATATTCGCGATGTTACTCTTTTTCATTTAGTATAAAAAGTCTCATCCGGTGACACGTCAATTGGTACGTAGGCAAAATCCGAAATTCGATACACATTCGACCTATACCTTAGACTCGACATGCGTACTTTAATGAAGAATCCTTAACGATTAATCCTTACACGCGTATTAATATGTGATGCTTATGAGTTTATGAGCTACCTATACTAAAGGAAAAAACATACACCACTGAAAGATTATATTTTCTTATATCCGCGATCACGCGTTATTAGCTACTCGGATCGCCGCGCAAAGCTACTTTTTTTTGTTTTTTTTTGTTTTTTTTTTTAATCTTTTTGCACTGTGCATACGCTTAGTGGAGATGTAATGTTTCGCGGTAAATGGGAGCAAAATTTGAACGATATGCGTCGCTCTATACGTGATAATAAAAATCGCTACACGACTCTGCCTCGTTCACGATTTCCTCATCTCTCTCTTCCCTAAATTCATGTAATCTCTCTCTTACGCGCACTCATCTCAGACATCATTACACCACCACCCCATATACAAATAGTGAAGCACATTAAAAACGTAGCGATAAGCTAAGTATTATGTAAGTATTGGAAAACTTCCACTAATTCTATGCAAAGTATAGCTTGTAGAATATCATTCATTAAAACTAGAACTTACATGATAATCGAGAAGAGAGAGAAGAATTCTACCTCGCCTGTATCTCGCGGGGCAAAATTCCTCTCTCTATTCTCTTTCTTTTTATCCTCTTTTCTGTTGAAGCGCCGTTCCGTTCTCCACGCTCGAATACTCCTATCTTTTCCAGGATTCGTGCGCGTGACTCGGAAAAGCTAATTCAATCAACACATGGCGCCACCGTCCCCATCGCGTACAGCGGTCGTGATTTAGGTACTTCATACATAGCGTGTATCCTTGTATATCATCCCATCCTTGCAGATTCACGCTATAGAATACATTACATCGTAAAATTACAGTTGAGCTCAACTCACTATGCCCTGCCGTGTCGTTCGTATGACGGAAACAAGCCAAAATCATCCTGCTTTTCCACGCTTACAGTAAAATGCATCCTTTAAAACGTTACGTATGCGTGCCAACGTTGATACATGGGCGAGAACGTTGGCCGCATACAGTGTTTGCGTAAATTTGCCAAAGTATCGTCTGCCCGCTCGGACGATCGCGTCTCTGACTCAGATTGGCTAAAATTTATTTCAAACTGGATCATAAATTGAAATAAGTTTTACCATATCCTTTACAAGTAAGTGCGAGTAAGGTAATCTGACAAACTTCGCGTACACGCGAAATATCTGCGAAACGCTCGACACAACGATAAATAATCGGTGACTCGCATCAACTCGTCTCTCTCGGGGTCAACAAATAATTTCTACGTTAAAGAATGGATAAATAGAGACGAGTATCTTACAAACTATCTTACAAACTTTATCCAGCGTCCACGAATCATAATAATGTAAGTGCGACCACATTTGTTCCCAAGTTCCGCAGTGTAGTATCTAAAAAAAAATCTAAAATAAAGATCTGACGGTGTTACTTGTTGAATCGCGGTGGTCTTCTCAACCGTGTTATCAGCTCCGTCCTGACAGTCCTGGCGTAATTCGGCGTAGCGTACTGATCGGTCACCGCAATTGTACTCTGAAGACTCTGGATGAATATGGATGAGTCCTGTATCTGACCTACACTCGCTGCTGCTGCTGCCGCCGCCTGATACTGGTACTGACTGCTGGTTATGTCAGCGGTTGGGTAATGACTCGGTTGCACGAATTGCGGCGGATTCTCGTACTGCGGATATGGGATGGAACTCTCCGCGGAGAACTGCGGGATTACCGGATTGACGTTGACCGGCGTGGTGGGGTAACTTCCCGGGTCGTAAGTCTGATATTGGTTCAGCTGGCCAATCTGCGTGGTGTTAAACGGCGGCGATTGCGGAAACTGCGCAGTGGTATCGGAGAACAGCACGTTTGCAACTGTTGGTTGCGGAAAGGGTTCCGGTCTCGGGTACGGTGGGATATTAGCCGTCACCGCACTACTTAGATTCTGCACGCTTGGTATGCCGGGAGCAATCGGCGAGGTGCCATATCCGTGGAACGTAGTCTGCGAACGACTTGTGTGATCGCTTAGGTCTTTTATACCACCGCCCTGTAACGAGCCAATGATATTAAGCTTGGACTTGCTACCACCGCCAGTGACGCCACCACCACTGATGCCGCCGCCGATCGTTTCGTTACCGTGCTTGATACGTGCGTCTGTTAATAACGGGTGTCGCACGTTAACGATGCTCTGCGGAGCGCGCAGTGGCGGAAAGTTGATCGGTGCCATTTTCGGCATCGAGCTCTGCTGTTGTTCCAATGCTTTACGTGCAATCGCAAACGCGCTGTTGTCGTTCCTCTGGCAGGAACCAGACTGTGGACTATATGTGCTGGACGGCGTGTAGGTCTCTCTGTGTATAACCGGCGTCGCTGTCGACGATTGTTGCATAGCGAATCTCAACGGCAGATTGGTCGTCATTGATCCAGCGATACTGGTGTTCTTGTAATCCGGACTGTTCACAGACATCGATTCCTTGTAATCCGATTGAATGGGATAATTCTTGACGTTTGAATCAGTTTCATTTGAAAATTTCTTTGGGGCGGTATAATCTCTTGAATTTTTTATCGCGTTTTCATGCACGGTGTTGCTTATACAGGTACTGACAGGCCGTACGCTACTATATGTGGAACTGCTGGATTGTTTTGCGGCGATCGATTTCGTCGTGTTGTGCGATTCGCTCGAAGACTTCGGAGTATCATTATTACCATCATGCTTTTTCATCGAGTTAATTTTGCCAGACGCAATGGTGTGCAAAGCAGCATCTTTGTTGCCCACTGTGGTGTTCGTTATCTTAACAGATAACTTAGATGTTCTATTCTTATTTCCCATATAATTCTGACCGCTTTTTCCTTTGTCAAAAATCTGATTTTTGGCTGATAATACTTTGATGTTTGTATTATTGTTCTGATTATTAGATGCCAGATTATGGGGCTTGCAGGTGATAGTGACTGGCAGGAGCAAAGCGCTGGCTCACTTCTTGGTCATGATTTTCAGATATTCCAGGGCATTTTGAGCAGCACTGGCTTGAGCATCTTTACTAGTCGCGCCGCAACCATAGCAAACTGCTACTGGCAGGGTAGACAGTTGCACAAGGCACTGGAATTTACCTAGAAGATAGAATATCATAATGTTTAGATTATTTCTGTATTGCATTGTTCACAAATAATTTTTATTTTTCAACATGCACAATTTTGATCAACATTTGCATCATAGGTTGCGTTCAGCAGAACATAATAGTTTTGCAACCATTTTATGATTGCCTGCTGAGATAAACCATTCCTTTTGATCTAAAAGCATAACCCAATCAGTGAAGAAAACTTTCAACAGTTGCAAAATAAACGTTCTGTTGAACACAGTCATAATTCATGATAACATATGACACTAAGAGATGATAAACAAGGTCATAGATATCATGTAAAAATTGCTAAACTCATATAAAATTATGCTTAGTAAAGTTAAACACAGATATACCTAGACATGATAGCAGGAGTGATCAATAAGAGTGACAAATAATCTACAATATGGCAGCTTTAACATCAACTAAAAGAGCTTTACGAAAAGAAATTAAGGAAATTCTTAAAAATATTAGTTCAGAAGAAAGAAAGAAGGAATCTGTAAATGTGTTTAAAAAGGTAAGTCTGAGAAAAGTAAATGAATCAATAATCTCCAAGAACCAGAGGCTCTTGACTCATTGAAGAGGTTATGTTCTGAGCATGTGCAATAATTTTTACACAATATATTTGCAATATTATTATTTGCAGTTATGCCAGTTAAAACAATATCAAAATAGCAAGAGAATTTCTTTGTATTTGAGTACTAAAGATGAAATCGACACTTTGCCCATCTTGAAACATATACTTGATATGGGAAAAGAGGCATTTGTACCACAATATCATGGAAAAATTATGGAAATGGTAAAACTAAGGTCGATGGAGGATTATGAAACATTGCCACTAACAAAATGGAACATTAAACAACCAAGCATTACTGAAAATCAAGAAAACGCATTAGAAACAGGTGAATTCTATGATAAACCAAATAATAATAAAAAAATAATACGTTTTATGATAAATTATTTTGCAAAATTCATTGTTTATTAATTTTAACGATATTACTTATTTAACAATAGTAATTCTTTATTATAGGTGGATTAGATTTAGTAATTTTACCAGGTGTTGCTTTCACGGTGAATGGTGAGTTTTACTCAATAAATATTACATCATTTTGTAATCCTGCATGCAACTGTATTGTCTTTATTACTGATTAGGAAAACGTTTGGGACATGGAATGGGTTATTATGATAAATACTTAAAAAGGTGTTTTCAAAAAAACATAAAGCCATATTTGGTTGCGGTAGGATTTAAAAAACAAATACAAGAAGACATTCCTGTTAATGAGAATGATGTGCCTGTTGATATCGTACTTACTGGATAACAAATAATACAATAAAAAAATATGTACTTTTATTTTTTCTGTGCAGTTATTTCTAAAATCTTATAAATCTATTTGTAAAGTAATTTATATACAAATAAAGTCGTTTTCATATTGTACCATTGATAAACTTACCACTGATAGATTTCTCTTCAATATCAACATAGGTTACTTCAAACTGCTGCTCTGACGCAATTTCTTGTAAAAATTGTACCAAATTTACATCCCCATCGTTGAAACAAGTATTCTGCAATAAAATAAGAATAACTTACACGCAATCGATTGCAGTCTAAGTCGATATCGTAGGGACAAACGAATAATTTCTTTCTGGCTTGATAATAAACAAGAGGACAACAATCACAATATACATTCTTCTATTCTTCATCTATTCTTCATTTGAATACAAACCTGTAGTTGGAAAAGCTTAACACCTGTGGACGACTTGAGACTCTTGTGAAATTTCGAAACTTGGATACTATGTATTGTTGTCAGTGTTGAAATTTTGCTACCTTTCAGATCGGCATAACGGGCGTTCACATTTGCGTTTCTTTGCACAATCTATAATGGACAATTAATATACATGTAAAATTTCTTGTAAGCACCTACGTTATAAAAGCTTTAACAGCTACTTCACATTTATATAAAAACTTACATGAAGTGGATATGATCCAAGCGCAATTACTCTCAAAAGATAAAATACACAAAGCTATACAAAACTTACATTGAAATGCGATATTGTCCAAACAATGGTCCGTTATAGATTTAAACAGATCGGAAAGATAGCTTTTATTACATAAGGCTTGTTCTTTGTCACTGGACTGGCTTGCATTAAAACTTTCAACATGGGAACCTCATAATAGCGAACCACAAAGTAGCGCGAAAAATCCCTTCTGCGATAAGAATAGCTTGAGTGGGGAGTAGCAATAACCACTAAAACTTCATTATTTTGAAGTAGGGGCAACCTCGTTATAGCGTTCACACTCTCAAACCGCACGCTATTACGAGGTTTCAGTGTATTTCATTTTTATTAAATTTTAAATATGTATCTATATTTCATTTTAAATACGAGTATATTCAGCTACAAAGAACAGACCTATAAAGTGGCATTAAAGCCAAAATCACTTCCACTTCTATAAATACACACACTCGTATGCATACATATGCCCATATGCACATACTCATACATACATATTCAATTTAAAATAAATCTGATCATTCACACTTCGTAACTCTTGTGATCATGTCTGGCAGGCATTGCAGAAGTTTTATCCTTCTAATTATATCCTAGCTGTTTTCTTTTCTTTTTTAAAAATTTATTTAGTATTTTTCTGGATTTTAAAGGGCAATAAAAGATGTTTTTAGATGTTTTTAGATTTTGAATAACTTTATTCAATGGAGTCAAGATAGAATGCAAGAGAGGTTGAAATATTCAAATGTTAAAATAGTGATAAATAGGGGCTAACAATAGATAGTGATGAATAGGGACTAATAGATTATTATCTATTTTTGCAACGATATATAAGAATAGATAATTTTCATTATCTGACACAATTAACAAGATGAGAGATTAACATTCTTACCTCATCCTCATCTACGCTGGGAGCTTGGTTATTCATTTCGTGTAAAGCTTGCCACATTTTATGAGCGGCATGCCTCTTTGCGACTTTTTTACTTTTACCTTGACCAACTTCGCGATATTTTAGGATTGAACAAACAATAGTAAATTGTCGCTCATGAGGTAAACCCTCTTCACCCTCCATCGAGTATTTTGGAGGTGGCCAGTGGCGCGACATACACATTTCTTGTAAGGCTCCAATTGGGTTGTTTACTATTTTCTCCTCTCCATATGTCTGCAGTTCTTGTAAATTTTGTGAGCTACGTAAAAATATACATAAAATTATTTTATCCTCCATGTACTCTTGCTTACAATTTTAATTCTCCTGTAATCATATTTTTATTTTTTCCATCTGGGTATTTCAACTCAAATTTTAAAATCTCTCTCTCTCTCTTTACCGAAAATCTTTACTTAAAACAAAACTTGAAATTTAAATGAGAAAAAAAATGTTTAAAAATATACAACTCAGCAATAAGGGAACTAGATTTTGCTCTCCTTTATTTCACAGGAGAGTGAAATTTCGCCAATCCCAAAAAAAAGATTAAGATTGCAGGAAGGATAAGTATGATGTTAAGTGCAATTCATGCTTACTCGGGTAAACTATTTGGAATTGGCGATTCTACACCATCGGTGTTCACTCCAATTAATTTATCCAACACAGCTTTTGCAGCAGCGTGTTTAGCTTCTTTCTTGGACCTGCCGGTCCCCATTGCTGAAACAATTGGGTCTGTTTCTGAATAGTTATGTACTTATCAATCAACAATACATTGTTATGCATGACAATACATGCACAATGAATTTATACAAACCAACGACGTCGGTAACAGTGACTCTGTATCGAAACGTAGGCTCGTGAATAGCTCCCTCGATTTGGACGAGTTCATACTTAGGTATTGTGCCTCTACGGGAAAGCAATTCCTGAAGAACAGAGACAGGTGTTTTGCTGGGTAACGACTTCATTTCCAAACGTGCCGCCTCGTGTAATGGAAGTTTCTCTAACATCATGGCATGTAATGTTACACGAACTCTATTACGACGATTGACATTATTAGAATGATTAGGAACGCCACCCACACCAGGCATCATGTTAGTAGGCCCAACCTGCGGTGGTTGATGCATTTCCTCCATTGTTGTGTTCTGAAAATCACATGTTATGAAGCCGTAACCTTCCCCCAAAGTCAGAGTAACTGATGATACACAAGGCTCAAGTCACAATGTAAAAAATAGAACTTAACAACATTCCCCCTCTCATCACTCTATTTACCTAGCAAATATAGTATGCCTTCCAACAAGCGAGACAGTGCGACACAGTGATCGTGTCATCTTCATTGGCAAATAACAAGGATGTAATGATCTATTGCGTCACACCGTGTTATTTGTATCGCTTGTTGGAAGACACACATAATATCTGTTTCTACCAACGTGGATTAATTTGAATCTTGTTTTAACTGACTTTATATTTTTCTGTAATTCTTAGAATTAGAGAGAAAGAGATGAAGAGTCATTGGTAGAAACAGGCAACACAAAAATAACATTTAGGAGTTTTAAAACAAAACATATTTATCTCGTATCCTTACATCTGTATTCATCTTAGCGAACAACGACGATGCATGTAGGAGTCAATTAGTGTCCTCGTGCGCCCTTTACGACCTCGTCCTCTTCTATCTCGCTATAAATATCGAAATCGCGATGATTATTCCAGATTTACTCTGGATTTCCGGTCGCCACGATGCGGCAATTAATGCATCGTCATTAATCCGCGGTCGGTTGTCCCGGCGAATGAGAGAGTCGGCATGCGGCGTGCGCGTGTAAAACGTGTTGGAATCGCGTCTTCTCGACGCGGTCAACGATATTTCGAGACCGCGAGGGAGACCGGCATGGCCGCCATGATTGTTATAAAACTCATCGATTGACCGTAACGGAAATACGCGTGGGACACGCCGGGGACGGGGTGTCGTCGCGCGTGGTACGTACGTAGAACGTGAACGCGGCGTTGTCTCGCGGCTCTCGGCGACGTTGACGACGGCAGGATTTTCAGAAAAACAGCCGCCGCCGACGCCGACCGGTTGCCACGCGTATATACGCGTACATATACAGATACATATATACGTTATCGTCCGCTACGCGGCGGCGGTTCGATCTCGGCGGGCCCAAAGTCACCGGGGGGACAAACACGCGTCCTTCGCACTTACGATTTTCGGGGAGACGTAGCTTCGTGGAAAAAGTGATGTGCCGGCTCCTCGTCAGGCCAATTCCTATGCGAAAAGCGAATCCCGCTTTTTGTGATCGATCCAAGTCTCACAAAAAGCTTGATCCGTTTGACGACAGAAAAATGGTTCACTGGTTAGCGGAGAATCCCTTCCTCGTTCGCAGCTCTACGATATCTGTGGGGGTGCCCATCCATCATACCCAATGCCCATGACCGTTCGTGTATGCGGTGCATGCGCCACCGTGATGTTTCTGAAACTCGTGCGCATCTTTCGTCTGCGCAGGCGTATACCTGCGTTACCGTCGCTCGATAATGCAGTCGCCCGACTCGGTCGGTAAAGAGGGGAGCACAGACTCTTGAATAAAGCCTTGTGTCCACGATGCTAGAAATCGGTCCGAGATCTTGGACAGAGAAAAAATTAACAAATCACATTTGAACAATTTGATCACATGACCATTGCGATTGGTCAATTCTTTCTTCATCCGAGGTCTTGACCGATTTCTAGCATCGTGGACACAAGGCTTAACGCATGACACACGAGGCGTAAGAAGATGAACCAATCAAATGCTGGATTTACCCTGCATCCGATTTGCGTCGTGCGACGCTCTGTAACCAATCAGAAAACAGGATTCCGATGTTACGAAGCAAAATCCATTGGAATCCTGTTTTCTGATTGGTTGCAGAGCGTCGTACGACGTAAATCGGATGCAGGGTGAATCCAGCAAAAGTTTCCCTTATTTCCTTATTTTGTATGGAGCTGTAGGCTAGTCTTAAGATCGCCCTGAAATAAAAATTGCAACTATTAAAAAAATATATAATTCGCTATGTGATTCTCATATATTTAGATGTATAAAAATAAATAAAATCTGCCAATTAAGTGACTCAGCGGGAACTTCAAGAGAAAACAACCGGGTGCACTTCCAACAGATATAGTTCCTTTGTGATAAGGATTTTGGAAAATAAAGTATGCTTTAAAAATTATTTTTATATACTACATATTGAATTTAAAAAATTTAAAATATGGACACAAGATTTTAATCATAAATAATGTTGTTAAAAATTAATAAAAATGCTTGTAAAAGAAGTGCGAAGGAAACGCTCTGCGATTGGCTGAGACCATACATGACGTCAGAATTCGATACTTTCAAATATTTTACGAGATCACCGGTTAATTTTCTTTAAATAATTACAATTATTATTTACAATATCGGTAATTATGTCTCGAAAAAATCAAATCGGATTCGTTCAAGCGCAGTCGGATAGCCTACCTAAAATAACCGTATTAATGATTTCCGATTTTTTTTCCCAAAGTAAACATGTTCAACATTGCAGAAATCCGCGGTGTAAAATCTAAAAAGTAAGTATATGCAACATATATGTATTTATCAAATAGATATACATAGGTTATAAAATGAAACGGCATTCATTAAATAATAATATATCTATTTATTTCAAACAGTGAAATTCTAACTTTATATTCTAATTTTATTATGTACTCTATTTTGTTAATACACACATTTTATAGAGCTGAAGGTGAAAACTACGGAGATTCTGCAGTTGGATTTGTAGAATTAAAACGAGAAGGCTGCTTCCGTTACATTCAAGGGAAAGTGTGTCCCGAGCATAGAGTCAACAGCAAACTGTATTTGGTATTGATGCTCGTTGACGAAGAAAATGAAAAAATTGAATATGTTAAATGCGATGACTGTGCAGCTTCAGCAGGTATATTGAAATTAACATTAATGTCATGGTTTCAGGTGGTTGTAAACATGCCATTGCATTTCTGATGTGGGTTCATTGTCGAAGCGAAGAGCCTAAATACGCCTGCGACTGTGTGTTATTGGAAGAAACCTCGACTGGCACAAATTGGAGCTAATGGAAAAAGCATGAGAGCAAAAGATTTATTATCATTGAAGTGTTCCAGTCCTTCTAAACAATAATAGATTTTTGCAGATCCTATTGCACGAAATGGAAAAGATAAAATTCGACTGCCAACTTTCAAGATACTTTATACAATTCGTATCGAACAAAGGTCTATCAGTGCATGCTTTAATGTTACGATTTTGTAATACTAATACGTGTAAAGACGCAGATGATTTTTTAAGCTTTGCAAGTATCGAAATGGCTACACGATCTTTGGAAGATATTGCAAAGGACAGATCAAAATCAATCTACAATGTGGAAAGAATTAAGATATGGCAGAATAACAGTATCTCGAATTTACAAAATATCACTTGTAACAACGTTTTTTCGATATTTTTTGCATGTTTTCACTCATTTTGAATTGTTTGTAAGGCAGCTGTCAAATCTGTATCGAATTATGACGTCACATCATCGACGACCATCATGGCGCGCGAAAATAACTGCGTTTAACATGCTTGTAATTTTTAATACAATAAAAATAACACATTTAATTATTTTGAATGTATATTGTGATTGTAATAATTATTTTTAGCATTTCAACTTTCATTTAAAGTGAAAATTTAAAAATCGTGGAAGACCCTTATGCAGTTAGAAATCGAGTACGTAAGTATCCAGCGGTATGTAAATCACAAATGGCGTGAAGATAATTGAGAAAAACAATTTTTCGAACCAACATCATCGGAGAAATAGCTTCGTAGAGAATTTTTCTCAGCTTGTTTTTGTCAAATCGCACGAACATACAATTTTAATGGGTTTAATTAATAATCCAGACAGCACACAATATTTACAAAATATTAAAAAAATATTTAGAAATATTTACAAGATTTATTTTAAATATTTTGTAAATATTTTTGTGGTTTCAGATTGCACAGATCATAAATATTTATTATAAATTATTATGAAATACTTATTAGAATAGTTATAGTAAATGCTATGAAAATACTTAATGAGTCATTATAATCCAAATAAAAAATACTTATTAGAAATATTTATTTATATTTATCATAAATATTGCATAAAATATTAGTCTATATTTTAATAATATTTCGAATAAAAAAAGCTTTATATAAAATATATATAAAATATCTATATAACATTTCAAAAAATGAATATTAATAAATATTTATCATTAATATTCTGTGCTGTCTGGGAAGCAAATGGTACGTAAGAAAAGAATGTGAACCGGCGCGTCTACATCATTGCTGCTTTAATGGCGCCACTTTTTTTTTCTCTATGCGTCACTCGGCCTCGGATTCGGTTTGGACTCGCGTTGTCTGACATTCCGTATGTGAGCTACGCGGGTTGTTTGTTCCGGAGTGACGTTATTTAACAATAAACAAACGGGATCGTTTACACGAAAAGTGTAAATATGGGCCGCTATAGGAGGTAAGTAACTATAGTAACACCGATAGTACGGCATTTATATACACGAAATGGAATGAAGGGATTGTTGAGAGCGCTACCTATTATATCCGTCGATGGAAACCACTTGCGGCGTCAAAAGCTTGTCTTTCTGCTACAAAAATCAAATTTTCTTCTATATTTTCGTAATTTCTTATATAATACAAACGTTCTGTACAATGATTATGTTTGATGTATATAATCTATAGATATAAGTTACGAATGAATGTCTTGACTTTTTGATCAAATGAATTTCTCTCACACTTTGTATAAAAATATTATATATTTTAGGGAGGATCCCGTTTGCTTACAATCTTGATTGCACACACTATTTATATCATCTGATTCCTAATAATTTCTCACTGCTTTATCAATGAGAATATTTTGTTTTTAAATTAGCCAATTAGCAATGTATGTGTGCAACATGCGATGTGTGCAATCGAAGCCTTTCTATATTTTATACATGTATTTATATAAAACATATTATATATTTTATATTGTACTATGATTTCTCTAAATGACATGAATTGGAACTCAATATCTAATCATACATACAACTTATTTCAGTCGCAGTCGTGAAAGGGATAGACGACGCAGATCACGCACTCGTTCGCGGAGCAGATCACCACGTGACAGGAGGAGCTGGGGCGGCAGCGGTGGACGAGACAGACCCTCCAGTAGTCGCAACAGTCGTGGACAACCAGGCGCGAATCTAAGGAAACCAAGATGGGATCTCAACCGACTGGAGCCCTTCAAGAAGGATTTCTATGTTCCTCACAACGCGGTGCAAAATCGGGATCCCCGGATTGTGGAACAATACAGAGCCGAGAAGGAAATCACTCTTAGAGGCAAAAGCATTCCGAATCCTGTTTTTGACTTCGACGAGGCGGGTTTCCCAGATTACGTTCTAAGAGAGATCAAGTAAGTAGTGAATGTTATGAAAGATAAGTTTTGATATCTTGTTATTTAAGTCTAAGTTGATAAGTCTAAGTTAGCTCCATTTATTTATACTATAATGTAAGATCATGATTCAATAACAAGAAGAGATTCCAGTATGACCCTCACTGATTTCAATGAAACTTGGCAGAATAATGGATATGATAACAACCTTCCTATACAGCACAGAATTTACATCAATATTGTGCAAAAGTTGCAGTAACACTGTTGCAACATTGCAGAGATTTTGCAGTAATATTGTTGCAAATTCTGTGCTGCATAGAGAGGTTGTTATCATATCCACTACACTACAAATTCGAGTATAAACGTTTTAATAAATTCTAAAGGAAATGCCGTTATCAATTTTAATATTGAAATATTTTGGAAATAATAAACCGTTTACGCTCAAATGGAGGATGATTTTTGTTCAGGGGAACACACTCTACAATCCTGACAAGTTTTATTGAAATTGGTGAGATTCGCTTTGGAGTCTCCCTTTGTAAACTATTTATGAGCAAGATTCTAAGTATCTCCATTTAGTTAATAATTTCTAATTACAATTCTAAACTATCTATTTATCCATTTTATAATCATAATTTTAAGCCATCTCTATTTATTAATCTTATAATTTATAATTATAATTCTCAGCTGTTTATGTTTTGTCTTGCAGAAGACAAGGTTTCAGTGAACCTACATCGATCCAAGCACAAGGATGGCCGATCGCACTAAGTGGACGGGACATGGTAGGCATTGCATCTACAGGATCTGGAAAAACATTATCTTATATACTGCCTGCGATAGTTCACATCAACAGCCAGCCGAAATTAAGTCGCAAAGATGGACCTATTGCTTTAGTATTGGCGCCTACACGAGAGCTTGCCCAACAGATTCAGCAGGTCGCTGATGATTTTGGACATTCATCGGGCATTAGGAACACTTGCCTATATGGTGGAGCGCCGAAAGGTGCTCAAGCCAGAGATCTGGATGGAGGTGTAGAAATAGTCATAGCTACACCTGGTAGATTACTGGATTTTCTTGAGTCCGGCAAGACAAATTTGAAAAGATGTACATATTTGGTATTAGATGAAGCTGACAGGATGTTAGATATGGGATTTGAACCACAAATCAGGAAAATCATAGAACAAATTAGACCAGACAGGCAGACATTAATGTGGTCAGCTACGTGGCCTAAAGAAGTAAAAAATTTAGCCGAAGATTTTCTTAAAGATTATGCTCAAATCAATGTTGGTTCATTACAACTTTCAGCAAATCATAATATATTACAAATAATTGATGTATGTCAGGATTATGAAAAAGAGAATAAGTGAGTATAAGAATTTCGAGTGGTTCTGGCTTGCTTAGTTATTACTAGCCGTTATAGCAATAGCAGTTAACTACCGAATTAGCATTATTACTGCTAAAGAAAAAGCTATCATGTCACATTTTTATAGATTAAGTACTCTATTGAAGGAAATAATGGCAGAAAGTGAGAATAAAACTATAGTGTTTATCGAAACAAAGCGTAGAGTGGACGAAATTACAAGAAAAATGAAACGCGATGGATGGCCAGCGGTTTGTATTCACGGCGACAAGACGCAGCAAGAACGAGATTGGGTTTTACAAGGTATTACAAAAATTAAATATATTTTACTGAGAATTGTTTCTCTAGTTATATAAAATTTAATGAGCGTGCAGATAGATAATCATATCTGGTTTGTAGATTTCAGATCAGGCAAAGCACCAATCCTAGTTGCTACAGACGTTGCTGCACGTGGTCTTGGTGAGTCATTCGAATTTTTCGATTATTCAACGCAACGATGTCGTGTATTATGAGTCAATTTTTCCTGCAACACGGAAAACAAACTGGTTAATATTCACGGTATTAATTTTTCCCCAAAATTATCAAATTTTTTTTCTCTTTTTTACAATGCTCTATTCTAACCGAAAATTTAACAAATCTTGACTGCAATGTAATGTTCCGTTAAAAGCTGAAAGATACAAATAGTTTGCATACAAATAATTCTTAAATCGTGAGGATCTTAAAAGTATAATTTTGTGCCATATGAAGTTGGAATATATGACGTAAATTAATAATCTTATAAAGCACCTAATGACATATAAAGTTTCATATATTACCATGAATAACAGAAACCAAACATTTCTGTCCAAGTTTTATTGTATAAGAACTAATCTTGGCTTAATTTAATTTATATTTCATTCGTTGAGTACATTATTTACAACGTTATCGATTGCACCATACAAATTTAGATTTCTTTCTATAAAACGGGACATTACAATTTTAACGCGCTGTAAGTTTAAAGTCAGCAAGAGAATGTAGGAAAGGAATAGGGCAAAAGAAAGCAAAAAAAGCATATTGAAACAGGAGGATGGTTGGAAGTACCTATACAGCTAACGCGGTTGGATCTTTGTTTGTATTGCAGAGGCACATTGCGCGCAGGCCCACGCTGGGTAATGCAAAGCATGTCGGGGGTGCCCGCCGCCGCTCTTTGTTCGGTGGTGCACTGGTTTGCATTGTCTGCGCTGGCCGCGACGCCGTGCCTCTATCCGTCCGTCCGTCCGTCCGTCAATCGCGTGTGAAGGGCCAAGTCCGGGCCAAATCGGCATCTACTACTACTACTACTTCTACTACTACTACTACTACTTTACCTACCTACCTACATACTGGATATCAGTCCTACTGCGCTGCGCTGTACGCCATCCGGGCTGGCTGGCCAGGTCGTTGTTGCCAGAATAGAGTCCCCTGCGCTGGCACGCTCAAGCTAATCAGACAACCAACAACGTTGGTCCGTTGAGGCGGTGGCATGTGATAGCAGATATGCCAGAGCCTCTCTTAGCGCGCCCTGCGCCCTGCGCCTGTAGCGACAGAGTGGCGGAGGCAGTAGCTGGAGCGAGCGCAAATAGCCAGGCCCTGCCCGTACGTTGCTAGCGAAACACTCGCCCACTGCCTAATATTTTAGTATTACATAGTTAAAATTTGATTAATTGACATATACATAAATACATATACATACACATACACAGACACACATCATACACATCATACATGAATCTGATACACGTATATATATATATATATATATATAAATCATATATGTATACATACTTTTATATAATTATTACTAACTTGTGGATTACTGTGTGAGTAAAGTTTGTCAAAACTAAGCTAATCTATCGGGTATATGTATACATATATATACGTGTATAAATGCATACATTCACAAACTATCACTTTAAACTGTATGCGTTTCTCATCCTTTTTCCTTAGTCCTCGTGGTAACATCATACATCAATCGCATTTTATCATATTGATTATTATATCATCATATGAAATTGTTATGAAACGATTCTGGTCTTTTCACTAATTAGCAGTCGTCCATGAAAGACATGTAGAAAGACTTTAAACACATTTTTCATTTTTTATTTCTTAAATGTAATAAAATAAGAATATTCGCCATCACGATATTTAGGGGAGAAAGATCAGGATCGTTCTCGGTATATAATTTGTTTTTGTTTCTTGTTCTTGTGTAGAACCTATCACTTGTTAAAAGATAAAGAAAGAATGATATTACATAATTACACAAGAAATTGCTTTTTTAATAGAATTCTTTATATCAAGTATTTTGTTATAACTGTTAATACAAAAAGGGAGCAACGCGACATTTCGAATTATTAGCTCCTCGGAGAACGTATTGAACATTATAATTTACTGCAATATACCGTTCGGTAATACTCCATTCATACTCGACTCGCGGTGTTTCACAATCCTTGCGACACACTACTACTTTCTTAACCCATGTCTGTCCTTGACGCTAGAACCCTACAAAGATCCAGGTCTAATGCCAACTCTTAATTTCAGACGTTGAAGACGTCAAGTTTGTCATCAATTTTGACTACCCCTCCTGTTCCGAGGATTACGTTCATCGTATCGGTCGTACCGGCCGCCGACAGAAGACTGGCACGGCGTACACTTTCTTCACGCCTAACAATGCCAACAAGGCTAATGATCTGATACAAGTGTTGAAGGAAGCGAATCAAGTGATAAATCCAAAACTACTGGAGCTCGCCGATAGTAAAGCTGGCGGCTATGGTAGAAACAGAGGTATTTCTGAAACAATTGCTGAAAGACTGTGTCAAGTTTATTCGTGTAAAGATCGATTGAATCGATATTGGCAGGTGGAAGAAATCGATGGCGATCACGAGGCGGTGGAGGTGGATGCGGTAGCGGTCGTAACGGAAAAGAACGCAGCTATTCGCGAAGCAGAAGTCGAAGTTACAGTAGAGAACGCAACGGCCGCAGCAGTCGGCGAAGCTATAGTCGTAGTTACTCGCGGAGTCGTAGTCCCATCAGCAATCGTAACGGTAAATCGCTATGCTATCCGAAGAACTGTTGATTCCGCGGATCAACTGATACTAACAAGAAATCATTTCTCCTCAGAAGTTATCGGCAAAAGTTATTGGAGTAGCGAGAGATGATCTTCCAGCGGCGGTTAAAGAATGTGTGTAACAACGCAGGTAATTTTTTCTTTTTTTTCTTTTCGAAAGAAACGATTGTAATAAACGAGACTGTTTCATCGAGACTGTTTCATTCGCTATTCGCGAGAAACGATACTTCAGTGTCGAATTTGGTGGACGCACTACTATTGTAGATCATCAAACTTCTTACGTACAGCAGCTTTCAATCTGCACCTCGTGTATTCCGCCCAATTCGGCAGCCTGATTGATGATATAATCAATGTGATGATATAACCAGTGCGATGATATAATCAATAGTTTGCTAACTATATATACACGAATTTTTAATGTCGTCTTCATTAATGCTGACTATCGCTATCTTATATAAGAAAAACTTTTAACGTGAGTACACAATACTGAAGTGTACTCGAACAGAGATTTTATTATGTATATTTGCTAGTGACAGAATGATGGAATGTGTTATCATATCTTTTACTTCCTTTTGCATCCCCATGCTGCATCTAATTTCTTCCTTTTTAAATATTATCAATATACACCAATTTATAGATTAGGCAAATCCATTATAGCAACCGACTGTTTATACATTTTTATAATGCTTACTCTCACGTTAATCCTTATACACTCATTCGGTAGTAAGAACAAATTAGATTGACGTGACTAAATGATGTATAAATCTAATTATTACTCGAATTAAACTTCCAGTGTATAACAGTGTTTAATTAGTACGTATATTTGTAATTAGTGCGTAGATTATAATAAATTATACTATATGTCTAGTACGCGCTTATTTGTAATTTATCCGTCTGTATTTTAGGCAATTATAACAAATGATAATAACACTTGATGTACAGTATTTCAACGACGTGATAAATAAATTCGTAAATGTCTACATTATTTCCTATTTTAATATCTTACGTGCATTCTGTAGAATTTACTCGACTGTCTTAATAATTATGTTGCAGCAATAATTACTTACCTGTAATGAGCTTGACGATGATACTTGTGAATTATACGCATCACATATTTGGAAAAAGAATAAGTTGTTGATACAAAAGAAAAACTTATGATCATCGCATGCTTCGATTATCATCGCTAAAATCTTTAGGAGAATGACAACCAAAGTGATTCACGTTTAGAATCGGTTTTTCTCCTGTGTTCTGTTTAATTTAATTTTTATCTTAATTACAGGTGGTAGTAAGTTAAAGATCTTACGGTAATTTTAGAATACCGAATTCCATTTATCCTCAACCCGGTGTTCTCCGTGTGTCAATCTCGTTCGTTTCGCTTTGTGGATGGCCGATTCTTTGCAGCCACGTAGTATTTGACGACAGGAATAATTAATACTCGATCAATATATAAGGTGTATTTGACGGTGTAATTGACGAGCTAATAAGTTCACATGGGAAGATTCCTTCTCTTCTTTTTGTATATCGGACTATGTGTCACGATACAAATTTATTATGTTACACATCTTGGAATATCGTGCGCTTAAATGCATTCACGAATCACAAACATGCAATAATTTTTCTTACGTTCTCGAGACGCGTGCTCGCTCGAGTCGCGATTGTTCCACTGCTTTCGCCGGGGAGGACACAATCTTTACAATTATTGTGGACAACGTACAATATCCGCTCGTCGATATTTATCCAGGGCGAGCGCGATTTAAAGGATTAATCAAGACGGGGAAAGAAGTGATCGACGTCGAACGACTCGATTACGAGGATATCCTGCGCAGCATCGACCGAAATCTCGGACTGCACCTTCGAATCACAATTAAAAGACAGCAAATTTCCAAGGTATTTTTTTCAGCCATCGCAATATTTCACTTAAATTTATTATAATTCAGCATAAAAATTTACTATGCCTGTCGATTTTAGAATGTTGGACGACTCATGTTCGAAAGGTGCGCCGTACTTCTTGGCCGAGACTGCTCGCAGATCCGCTCGCTGTTCGTGATTGTAAGAAAACGACACATCGATGTTCTAATCGTAATGTTAACATCAAAGTACGATTTTTCCATCGGACTGTAGCCTTGCGATACAACGTGTCACGGATAACACAATTTCCTTGCGGAACGTACATGGATATTTGTACGTGTGTGCAACACGCGTGTAACAAGCTCCTCGCATGAATTGGGGGGGGGGGGGGGGGTAAAGGAGGGATTTATTTTTTTTTTACAGGGCTCAGCATGCTTCGTTCACATATATTACAACATACGCATATAACAATAACATTAAAACCTTTTTAGGTGTGTTTTCGGACGTGGGAGAGAGAGAGCTATGGCGCATTTATAATTATGTCCGGAATACAACAGGATACTTTGTGTGCGTGCGAAGGTCATATATTCATATGTACGTGTATTAGGTCAGGTGTACGTGTGTCTATGGTGAGACACTGTGTTTTTCGGTGTGCGGATCGATCTTGCCTGGACCAAAGTGACTCCAAGCAAGTAAGTGATAAGTGGGAGGTCGAGGGTGAAAATTTTACACAGTCGTTCTTAACTTCCGGTCACCGTATCCTCCTCAGTGAATGTTACGTATAATACTTCCGTCTCTATTCCGGATTCTTTCATCCCTTTTCTTCAGCATTACGATGTTAAACCGAGGAGGATATGCGTCTGTCGGTGAGACGTGTGCCTGCGCGTGCGTGCAGGAAGTTTGATGGAATCTATAATTGAATGTCAGTCAATTGTCTGCAGTCGCTAAAATAGTCATTTTGTCTTTAAGATTCTAGGAGTAACAGCTTCTTGAAGAGGGGAAGCGAAATGATAATGGGAGACGAGACAACACGTTGGAAGTAGTTCTCGGTTGCAAATCAAACATGTAAATCAAGTTAAATTCCCCTTTTTTTTTAACATAGGCCATGTAACGCAAGTCCAACTTAACTCAGAAAGGAAGAAGGCTCTCGGAGAAAGATGTTTCTCCTCGCTCGTTACAGCTGCTTGTGGTGTGTCAAAGAGATCCCATGATTTTACGCTCAGAGTGATATAATCTCTCGATCGTTTTCTCCTCGTGTGAGTGGAAACGAAGCGAAATATCCCGAAAAATGATACATTTGTTGAAATTGCCTTTTTCTTTTCAAGAATGCCGCGAAAGAAGATTTTGCACGGATCATCCTATTAACGAGAGATTCTCTCCTACGAGAGAATTCGCATCTACCCATATAGGGTTTTACAATCGACCCAGTGCTGATTACTGGTTATCACAGTTCAGATACTGGTGCAATATTGGCTAAGTACTGGATGATGACTTAGGCTCAGTACAGACTGATAGAAGTTTGGCCGTCATTTAACAGCCAGTCATTTGTCAGTGATGGCCCAGTACTGGTTGACAGAATCTTGGCCATCGGTTGACAGTCGTAGCATTTGCTAAGCTTTGATTTCGTTGTAACTACTGGCGACCCTATATGGGTATTTGAGTTTGTTAATTCATACCCTGTGATGCCAAGGCTCGAATGAAGGTGAAGCCTTCGCTATATAGATATCTATGCGCGGGTATGAGAGATTCGTTTAACACACCTTTACGCACCGCGATTTACTTATGGTACAACCGACGAGACGCAGGAGAGATGCGCGATATCTATCGCTGATCTCTACGTGTAATCATTTAGCAAATACTGGCTTTGTGTCCCTTTAAAATCTCTGACGTAGACACATACAGAGAGAAATCTCTAAATATACAGGGTGTCGCGCCCACCCTCGGAAGTTTCGCGCAGAAACCGGTAATACCTGGTGTTTACGCGGAAACCACGAAGTGTCTACGCGTACTGTATCCAAATCATACACATAGACACGTAGACACGATACAGATAGGCACAGAGAGAATACAGCGAATCAACAGGAAAATGAGAAACGAAGATGACTATTGTCTCATCCATCTATACTATTCTACGATTCGATTATTCTGTAGATTATTATGTAATCTGATTGTAAATACAGGATTGTCACAGGAAATAAATTTAAAAATTCCCTGACTTCCAGGTTTTCCAGATGAAAATGGAAAATTTTCCATGACTAATATAAAATATGTAAATTTTAACAGATTCAGGGATTGTAAGAAAGCTAGTTTATATTATTATAAATAACGCAAAAAAGCTTAGTAGCATAGTAAAATTTTAGGTGCAAATTCAAGCCAGCAAAAACTAAATTAGTTTTGGAAAAAAGAATACAATTATGACGAAAAAGGGGGATCAAATAAAAATACTGAATAAAATATAAATTTTAATTATTTTATTAAAATATCATTTAAAGTGCGTAAGTTTTGAACGTATTTGACTATAAACGTCAGATATAATATTTAAAAAATTATAACAATTATTTGAAATAGGAGCAGTTTATATTATATTTATATTTTAAGGAAATTGTGAGCAAATTTCGAAATTTCAGACTTTTACATTTTTCCCTGACTTTTCCCGGTTTTCCATGACCAATTTCAATTTTCCTGATTTCCTAGTTTTCCTAGGGTCTGTGACAACCCTGCGCATAGTATAGATAGATGGGACGAGATGGTCATTTTCGTTTCTCACATTTTTCTGTTAAATAAGATTCATTGTTATTATTAATACATGAAACAATTAACATAGACTGAAGATTAGAGTTTCTTCTGATTATTGCTAACATCACGTGATAATACTGCACAGTTATTTTTATTGATTCCGTCTATTTGGATAACGATTGGTTTGGATACTTTACGCGCAACTGATGAATCATTCCCAATTCTATGTGTACATCCGAATCTACACTGCGTCAGCTCTCTTTTCGTGCTGGGATTGCTCGAAGCGAGAGGTGGAGAACTTGATAACGTTACGAGTCGAGAGATCACAATGTGTACTTGTTTAATTTTATCCAATTTTGCCAATGTTGAATTTCTAGGAAAATAATAATCGGCACCACCGAGTACTATTACTCTATAGTGAAAAAATAGTCTCCTCACACAAAAGTTAAAGAAAAACAGATCCGTGTGAATGTACATATCTCGATTGCCGGGATTATTCGGATAAAAAATAATTTCCGCTCACTAATAACTTTTCATCCCCTTAGGAATTTAAAGAAGTCTGTCTAAACGATACTCGAACAATCTCGCATGTGAATTGTGACGCAAATATAAACTCGTTACCGTCACAGCTTAGTATCCCCTATATCTTTACGCGGTAATATTTGTGAAGTTGACAATTCGTTATAAGAGAAACACAATCACAATAAATGACATTTATATATCTGCATTTACGATTAATCTTTCATGTGAGGACGCGTTGCGTTCCTATCGCGCTTCATAGAACCAGGATGGCTCGTTGTACCCGCGGAGATAAATTCACTTTTCACTATCTATAAAGACGAATATCGGAATGTCAGTTCAACGAAATCGCATCGGCCTGATGGAATCTCATAATTTTTTTTATAAAAAGAAGAAATGACTTATCCGCACATTCCTAGATAGTAGTCTTACGGAAGCGCGAGATACTTGCCGATGTCGCGGGCGGATATTGTCGCGCCCGTCCATCAGATTCTCGCTTCTTACGCACGCGCTATGCTATCGGTTGCACGAAGTAAAAGGAAGATACGACGATGAACAGGGAAGAACGGGGGTGCGATCGGGCACATTTCGCAACGACGAAACTCAACCCCGTCGCGAACCGTTCGTCAGAGGCCGAAATTACCCTCCGAACGATTTCCTAGGCTCGAAATTGGAGGCACAAACATTTCCCTTTGATCGCGCACCCCTCTCTCTGTTCGTTATCCACCACCAGACGCGAAATAGGGGTTTTCGTCGAACCGGCAAACGCGCTGTGTTGTCTCTCGCTTGAGGGTAGCACCTCCCGTCGTGTTTCAAAAAATAAAATCGTCCGCACTTCTTTTTTTTTTCTTTGCTTTTTCATTTTTCTCTCTTTTTTTTTTTCTCTCTTTGTGAGCACGTTCTGCGTGTCTTCGTCGTCTCCTCGTTCCGTCCGCGAGGTCGGCGACACCGCAGCTCTTCGACGGACAAGTCGACGGATAGATTTCCAGGCGCGGCGTCGCCGATCTCTTCTGAGCAATATACGTGGGACAGCCCCGTGCCGCATCGTCGGGAAACCTCCCTGAGCGAACATCGACCCGGGGCAGCGGAAACAGGAAATACGTTGGACGTGGTATGCGTGCGACGCGACCGCTTCGCTGATACTTCATATCGCGAGCTTGCGATCGCTTTCGGCTCGCACCCGCGTCTGCGTCTTTATCCGGGCTCCGGATCATCCTCTCGCGAGAAAACTGCGCTTTAAAAATTTATCTCCTTTGATTGGTCACTGTTTCCTTTTAAATTTGTTTCAAAAGCTTCGAGTCTCCAAAGACGCAAGTGTGGCCGTAGTGGCGTAAAGAGTTCTGCTTTCTGTGCCAAAGGATTCAAATCCATCCAGAACACATATCAGATGATTTTATTTGATCGTTATCTCTCGGAAAGCAATGACAAACCATCTAGAACGTATCTTCCAGTGGTAAAATAATCTATGGCGTTAAATCTGATGAATCTATAATTATCTAAATTAATTTTAGATAATGTTCTAATTTTAGATAATTATAGATTCATTGTTAAAACTGTAGGGTCCCGTATGCTTGTGGCGATTGAATAATCAGCATGTGTACCATAAGCATATGAGAGAGGTGTAACACAAGCCCGTAAGAAGAAGATTCATTATATTTAGCGTCGCAGATATTTTTGCTACATTAAATTTAAAATACAACGTTGACTATTTTAACTATTTTGAAAATAAATTTACCATTGACAAAGATATTCTTGGTTTGCCATTGACTTCCGAGAAGTAACGATCGAATAAGATTATGTGTTCTAGGGAAATTCAAACCCTTTTTTACACAGAATAGACGCGCAACTCTTTACGCCACAATAATTACATCTATACTTTTAAAGATTCGAAACTCATTAAACGAATTTAGAGATAAAATTTACCGATAACTTACATTAAATAAATATTTCGGCGAGCGTTGACTCATTTTCTTCGCAAAAAGATTGGCTGCCCGGATAAGGACTGAGCCTAGCGATACCAATAAGACATCCGATGGTATATTATCGGTGGTAGAAGAGCAGAGGGATACACTTCTCTAAAATCCACCGACATAATTAAATTACAACATGAGTCCTCTTGCCTCTCCAATTTCCGCGACAGCTATCTAACACTGTCCTTTTAAATTAGGATATATATAGGGTAAATAAAAAAATATGATAATTCAAACACGAGCTTCCGAGGCTTCGGCCTGTGTCACTTGGTACCGCTAGGATTGATAAAACCTGCCAGATACCAACAGGTTGTTCTATACACCCGAAAGATCATCGAACGTTCGACACTTTTCTAGACACATAGCTTTCAATATTCTTTTTCCAGCGTCGAACATTCCGCAGCCGATCCTCGTGTGCACCTTATACAGGCTTGAGGAGGGATAACACATGACGCAGCGAGTCAACGCCGATCATTTCGTATTCTTGAAACTCAACGATGAGAGACGTCTCGTGTACTTATTGAGACAATTGTCGTTTCACATGGAAAATTGAAGCGAACCGCATTGTCTCGACGTGCCGTGTGTTACCTAACCGTTATCTCATCTTACGGTTATATTTACTGGATCCGACGAACTATCCGATGTTAATTTTGCAATGGCGGACACGTTCGCGGTACAACAGCGCGCGATCTTGCGCAAAAAACATACGATATATTTATACTTGTAAACTTTACGCCTCTTTTTTTCTTTCATTGTTAACAGGCCGTGGCTATACAGGGCCCTCTACGCTTTCAATTCAGTCTGTGGCGCGCGGTTTTCCAAACAGATCATTGAGTACGATGTACATACATGCATGTATACGTTTATGTTTATGTGTGTGCGTGTGCGTGCGTGTGTGGGTGCGCGTGTGTGTATGTGCGTGTGTGCGCGTGTGTTGTGTGTGCGTGTGTGGGTGCGCGTGTGTGTATGTGCGTGTGCGTGCGTGTGTGCGCATGTGTTGTGTGTGTGTGTGTGTGTGTGTGTGTGCGTGTGTGAGAGATAATACACAATTAAGATGTTATATTTCGTCGTCTTCATAATTTCAACCATCGCGACATGTGTACTAAACGTCGCTAACATCCTTGTTGCCTTAAATGATCCTCGTCCTGGAATATTTCCGTTTCGGGCGTGAACAGTGAAGATTTATCTCCACGTCGAAATGCCTCCGGTCGGTCCTCGTCGAGCAAACGTAATCTGATTTGCAAAATATCGTTGATATTAATGTATCTTGTAATTGGAGCTCGAAAAAAATTTGCCTCGGTGTTTCTTGAAGGATTAATCTGACTTGACGGATCGCACTCGACTTGGTTTCGTACACATGATTTTGTATATGCTTTCCTTCTTCACTTTTCCATACCGACGTTGTCGTCTTCATGACCCGTATAAATACACCAGTACAAGACGTTGAAGAGAATGAACATGAATGGGAAGGCATAGCGCGCAATATAGTCGATTCTAGCGCTGCCGCGGGCATTATCCGGATATCCACAAAAAAGCAATTTCCTCAGCCAGTAGCGCGTTTTCGATGGCACTTTAACCGACCTGGGCAGCGGTGTCGTGGACGAAATCTGTATAGCGATCGGCGGCGAAGGTGTTGCGGCGCGCATCGGCGTGCCCAGAGGCGACGCTGATGATGCTGGTGAAGGCCATCGCGACGGCGACGACCTCGCCGAGGGCCTATTATGCGAGTGATGTCGCGATGCTTTCATCGGCGAACATCGGTCGGCGATGCAGTCTTCGTCGTTCAACAGCGAGAAAGTCGGCGATGGCGAACGATTCGGATGATAACGCTGATGACGGTGAGGTAACTGATGATGGTGGTGGTGCTGCTGCTGCTGCTGCTGATGATGATGATGATGATGATGATGATGGTTCTGCTGATACGCACGCGGCAGCGAATGATGTTGTATCATCGGCGGATTGCTGCCGTGAGTCCGCTGTTGCTGTATATAAAAATGACTGTGATGACGGGGAGGATCATGATGATGATGATTCTGAGGTTGATGATGATGATGACGACGATTATGAGGCTGATGATACAGTTGTCGTTGACGAGGACGTGAACGTTGTTGCGGCGATCGTGTCTGTTGGAACTGTTGTTGCTGAGGATGGCCGCGAGCCACTACTTCCCTTGTTGATCCGAGCGCCTTCCCTTCGAGATTTATTCTTGCCCCTCGTCCTCCCGAAACAGGTACGTGGACCAATACGTGAGGTTGAAGAAAGCGAATACGATTGGGAAGAAGATCCGTGAAATGACGTCGATGCGCTTGGACCTCGTCGGGAACTTGGACAGCCACGACCTGCAGCAGTTTTTTTTCCGTGGTTGCATATGTATTTCGCACTGCTGCAATTTATCCATCGACATGGAATCCTCCGGGTGTCGGACCAGAGGCTTCTGAAAGAATTCGGGTGGTATTGAACCATTAATTTCTCGCACTCTTGGGTCCTTAATTCAAACTATTTCGATTCTAATCGAAAGAATCTCGACCCTCTTCTTTTTGCTGCATAAAAGAATCTCATTCTCATCTAGAAGAAGCGTCTAGAAAAATCCTGATCTCTTCCTTTGATGCATACAAACTCAGATTTTTCAATTGCAATTATTTATAATGAATAAAAAAAAAATATATAATGCTATCCCGGCTGAGACAATATTTTTCGCAATAAATTTTTCGCAGTTTATGATTCTCGTTAACGTCTAGATTATTAATATTCTTATAAAGATGCTTATTAGATGCATTAAAAATGATTAAATTATTTGTCAATTTAATAAGTGATATTAGTACTCGGGTTCTGCTCATGATTGCGTTTCAAGACTGAAAAAGATTTCAGCGAGCAGAATCAGATATGTGCATAAATTCAAACAGAAATATTTGAGCACTAAGATCCACTTTGACTGAAATAGGATTTTTCTTGTTTAATTAGAGTTGCTACGATGTTGCCGCAACAGGTTCATGTCCTCGTCAACCAAAATGAAAGTTTCCGGAAAAGCTCGAGGAGAAGAAAGCATCTATGTCGGAAGTATCTTGAGCGCGTGCATGGAGATGCTCGAGGAATCGTCATGCCTTGTTGGTATACTAACCATAGCGAAGTTGGCGGATCCATCCGGCTCGAGCAATTCCGAGGACGGATCAATCGACGACGAATGTTCCATCTCGTTCTGTGGAAACTGCTTCTTTATGTTGTCGCTGTGCATATCGCTACGCGACGCGTAGTTGACCAGCGCGAATTCAAGTAGCGCACCGAACACGAAGGTCAAGCACACTCCTGTCCAAACGTCGATAGCCTTCGTGTAGGAGACCGGTGGCAATGAGGCGTTTATCCCCGATGTCTGTGTGGCCATTGTCAGCAATGTCGTAACGCCTGGACGAGAGAAGACCGACAGACTTTTGTAGATTTTTGCAATTAATCTTGAGATGATTCAATAAACTCGAGTAAAATAATTAATAAAACAGACGAGCGTCTATAATAGCGTATATTTCCCTTTCTTTTTTTTTTCTTTACAAGATCATTAATCGTTACATTTACTAGTCTTTAAATAATTCATTTCAATGTGTACATTGCAGCTCTTCGTATTTTTGACGTTAAAACTGATTTAAAAATAAATTCAATCGTTCACATTCGACCAATATATCTACAATTCTATTCGTTCTTTTAATAATAATATTGATTTTTCTTATTTCTGGGTTACAAATTTAAACACATTTAGAGTGTTTATTTTAATCTCCGTCGCGTGGCGACCACGTTTCGCTCTTCGTTATGATTATTTATAGCTGCGTTCAGCAGAAAAATCTTTGCAACTGTATTGGCAGATTCTTTGATACGATTGGTTCATACATTTAGATCCAGTGAAGAACCAAGAGCGAGAACAATCAAATTAAAGAATTTTATAACAACTGCAAAGCTATTTCTCCCGCCTCTTCCGCAGCCTACGACATAGAAAATTATCTTTACAGCATTAACAAATTTGCTGTGCTGTTGCAACAAATACGATTATCTATAATCGCTAATTTTATTCAACTGTATATTTTGCTAATTTAACATGGAAAAATAGCTATCCGTACATCACGACTGTAGATTCGCTGAATCAGTGAAGTTTTTAATTACTTTAACAAATCATTTTTTTTCCTTGTTACGTGATTTATAACTCTGAATTATAACATCGCTTTTGCGCCTAGATAATAATTTATACCTAGTGACACTCGGGCAGGCACGGCGCTCTGATCCAACCAGAAAGACACCCAGGACACGATAACGAGCATACAGCATGGGATGTAGATTTGAATGAGATAGTAACTGAACTCTCTCTTGAAGAGCAGGTCCACTTTCAAGCAACTGTACTCTCCTGTGTTTTTTTTTATTTCACCGTTAGAATCGTTATATGAGTTCATCGTGTTTTTTCTTCTCAACGCAAGTTCTCCACTTACCAGTGTTCGTCTTGCTATTACAGTAGTCCGTGAGGAATTTCTCGAGGGTGAACCTGGGTAGGTGTAAATTCTTAACCACTTGAACGGGGTCGCCTTCCTTCCAGAGAAAGACCAAATCGTCCGTCGTCCATCCGTCTATCGGGACGGACGAAGACGGGTTATTATTGGACAAATGATTAACTTCGACAATGTTTAGTGAAAAAATATTTATTTCGGAGTGTTAATCTAGCTAAATGGGACGGAAAAACGAAGTTTATCGAGTCGTCGAAATTACTTACAACTCGCCATACGAAGTGAGCAAGTTTGTCGATCCAGGGGATACAGTTTCAAATTCATGGGACACGAGAGCGTCAAGGATATCCTGCGTCAGGGAAAGAGAAAAATAAGGATAGTTTATATATTTAATGCCTGTGGAAGTAAGAATCCAATTCGCACTGGTTACACAAACACACGCTTGTGTTTCGTCATCCGGCACGGTACGCAAGGTATAGATATCCGATGTGTACTTTAGCGGAGTGAATTTTGCGACATTTGATTATCACGAGGATGAAATGTGAGAGTGTAATGAATAATAAATTCCCATCTAGGTATTTGTTGAACAATTTTAATTTGGATTTCATATAAGCGCCCTCAAACAATATTCGCAGAGGAGAGAAAAAAAAAGGAGAACAGAGACGACATCAATAATCCTTTGTGAAAAATTGCGCAATCTCGCTGATTAAGCTGACTCTGCATTCGCCGCACATCGATTACATCCATAATCACGTTGGTACTCACCGTATGCTATAAAGAACCGAGCCATGCGGGAAAATTCGTATGTATACGTTCGGCATAATGATGTTGTGGAAATGACCTTCCTTTTCGTTCGAGAAGAACAAATCTGGCATCCAGACGCGGCTAGCCTCCGTCAGAGTTAAATATTTAAGTTTACCTGCAACGTACAACAAGAACAGTGGGTATACTCGTGAAAAATAGGCGTACGTTAACGGAATACGGTATCGCTCGTTAGCGTTCATTCAGTAAGGAGAAAGCGCGAATATCAGCGACAATTTGCAAAAGGGAGATAAAAATAGCCCGCTATTAAATTTGCGTAACGACCAGCACGAGCGAATAAAATGTTACGACTCGCCCTTTGGGGCACGATATAATTGCAATATGAAAAAAAGTGTAGGTATAAACGCTCTTTGTGCGTCCGAACTTTTCCCGTTTGACCGCAAAATATCGCGTTTGTGATGTTGCTGCACGAAGATACTTTGGCATTTATGGAAAATAAAGGAAGGATGAACTTTGATCGGACTTTTGAATTTTTTTCCATACTGCAACCTGTGCAGTTACAGGGAATATATATTCTATCTTTAAAACTATTATTCTTGTATTTATATGACACGGCATTGTACACGCATTGCATGACTGTTATATTATCGTTGCTCCGGTTTTATCGCATCACGGCTTTTATCAGCGTTGAAACATCAATACTGGAAGCGTAGAAATTTCAAACTGAAAATCAGTTATAAAATACTATTGTGAACTTTACGTACCTCCAAAGTCATTAAACCGTAATCTTTCATCCATCCATTGTTCCCGAAATGTTAATTGTACGGAGTATTCCTGGAGAGAAGAAGAATAAATGTGATTAAACAGCGTCGCGCGTTATGGCAGCGAGTAATGTAAAGAATTATTCCTTTCTCTTCTTAGTAAGCGATAGTCTCTCTAATTATAAAGTTTCGTAAGAAACGTAAAGAACGTGCGTAAAGAAATAAACAGTAACAGAAGTCTAAATTCATCTCGAATCAAATAGTATTTATAATAGCAATGAAGTCTTTGTGAAGAGAATGAAGAAAATAACTTGGCGTAAATGATAACTCCGCATTTAATGAAGAGTTTTAATTATAATTACAATTGTATTTTTAATTCAATAATGATCAGTTCTCGAGAACGAGTACCGGTATAACATTTCAATGCGACACGTAAAATCTAATAAAACATAAAAGAGAGAGTTGAATTAAAAAAAAATTTAATCTTTTTCTTTCATCTTTATATATAGATACATATTATTCGATAAAAATCTCGCACCTATAAAAAGCAATTATTCAAACACTTCGTAACACAAAGAGAATTTCTTTCTATCTGCAGGTAATATTATCGTCACTCTGGAACGTGCAACGCCAAACTGGTTGTCAATATATATATTCTTACCATAAAAAAGAAGTGATCATTAGTACACAGGTATGAATTTCAATTTTATGTTAAGAGCTGTATTCTCGAATAGGTCGAATATTTTGACATCGTTTTAGCAATTGAACATAGTTGTAGCTTTCATTTAATTTTTCTTAAAAAAAAGAAGTCTGATATCATATCACACGAATTATATTTTGCGTCGCATAATAAAACGATCGAATTACAGCGAGACATAAAAATTTATGTAAATTTAATGTTTCGGAAAGAGATTTTAATCGCGGTAGATTAACGAGGTCAGTAACATTCGTGCCTATTGATCCACATCTGCGACATTAATCTGCCTTGGCGTAATCGCGCATGTCGATAAGTTAACTCGTCACGGATCGAACTGATGCATTTAGGTGGAAGGACGTCATTTCATCAAGTTGCACCTGAGCGACGTACAACACGCGTCAATCCGTGACGACTATCTATCACTTGGTAATGTGTGTGTCGAGAAATATGGAACAGAAGACCGGAGATATGTTATATATCGGTGGCGGTGGGAAAAGCGTCCCGGGAAGACGAAAATTCCTGGATCGGAATGAATTATCGAAACGCGTCCGGGGACGTTTTTCCGCGGTGAAGCGATCATGCGACTCGAGGGCGTTGCAAGCCATCGACAGGGACATCAATAGCCGATCTGTCGTCAAATGCTCCGAATAACACTGGCGCAGCCAAGGAGATGGGGGGGACGGTGGGGGGTCAAGGGCCATGCAAAAGCGAACACCGAGGACCTACCAGATGTAATCAGATCAAATGCCAGAAATGTCTCGGGCACTATTGCGCAATCTGTTAGCGGTGTAAAAAAAGAAACGCATGCAGTTTCGCTCACGGGGTTCTCGTGTTCACCAGCTCGCCTGCGTGCCATTTCTGCGCCGGCGTGCGAAGTCCTGCGTGTGCCCTGTTTCCTATTTCAGAAGGGGGTAAAAGGGAGTGCTTTCGCAAATACACATTTTTTTCCCTTCCTTTTTTTTTTCCTTTTAAATACTTTCTTCCTTCCTCCTTGTTTCCCTCGACCTACCGACCGCCAATTTTCGTCTATCCTCCACGCCCGGTGCAGTGCAGTTTCACTCTACAAATGTTTTTTAACGTGAAAAAACATCCCGTTGGCCCTTCTCCTTCTTTTTTTTTTTTTTTTCATCTAACTTCTTTTTCCCTGTCGGCTTGCGGTATTAGTTTTCACTTTAAAGTGTGCCAGAGCTCACACTCGTGTGTGTTTCGCTCATCTCCGCTCTCCTCCGCTTCTAACTCGTCCGATGGTTTTGTTCCGTCGTTAACTTTTTAGCGACTCGGCCGTATTCGCAACGCATCTAATATCGGCGGAAAGTTGTTCTGAAAAATTGAAAAGCATACCGCCAAACGGAGGATTTACCGGTCACCCTCTTTTCGAGCTTTCGTTCGTTCTATTTTTCCTTTTCTTTAATTTTTTCTTTTTTTTTTTTTGTACAACGCGCGTCTTTTTTTTTTCTTTTCTAGTATAATACATCACTCACAGAGAAATAAAGTACGCTAAACGCGTTTGCGTGGATGCCCGTTTGTACTTCGAGGTACTTATTCCTTCCCGTGTAACGCGAACGACGAGATTTCCTTGGGACAGGTATCGTGCGCAATACTACCGCGATTATACGACATGCACTCGCGATTTTCGCATCTCTCGAGATAAAAGCGATCGTCGCTTTTGTATCCGTATGTATGAAAAATATATATCTTGTGCGCATAAAACGACGTTATGGAGATTCGTCTATCGTGTGTCGGAGGGAGATTTCGAACGGGAAATCGAGTTGTTCTCTCAAATATATGCACCTTGCACGAAAATTCTATGACACCGACGGAAGAAATTGCCATTGGCGGGGAGACTTTTTCACACTCGATTTGATTAAAGTGGAGGATAGAAATTACTAGTAAATCATCGCAATGTTCTTGCGGTAACATCTTCGTGGAGACCTAAATCGCCTTTCTAAGCCAACTGCTTGAATCATAAATTGTATGAAACGAAACAAATATGTGCGATCATTAGAGAACAGATATATATACATATTTTTTGCAACCCATTAAACACTTTTAAAAATAATATTACGTCATATATATATATATATATATGTCATATATATACATATATATACGTGGAATAACGAATAATCGAATGTGTCGTATCATCGAGTGTACTTACGACGATGACATAAAATTATATACAATAAATACCAAATAACACAGCGACAACACGTCGAGGGGGATTTCATACATAATCCTGACGTATAAGATCTAGCACACAGTCAATATCTCAATTTTATGCTACACAATGACAAATGCAAAACATCCAAAAAATCATCAAGGTGTTCTATATATTTAAAAAAAGGGGGGAAGAGAAAAATGGGGAGAGTAACCGCAATGCAGCCCTCGAATTTACGTCGGAAAACGATCCTGCGGACGGTAAGATAAAGACAGCCCCCGATATTTCAGGCTATACCGTTGCTTACCGGAAGCTGTTGCGCGCGGTTAACAGCTGGCTCGTAATTTTTCCCTGGCTCCTACCTTTTAACGAACGACAGTCATCGCTACCTCTACCTTTCTTACGGGCAAAATTCTCGAGTTACGCGCACTTAGGGCGATATATTTGCCGTTTAAGCCGGCCGCTCGACGAAACGAGCGCTCCTTTTTCTCGCGTCGTCCGTAATTAACGCGGAAACGACGATTTGTTACTGTCCCTCCCCCCCCCCCCCCTTGGGAAATCGCACGAGATATTTAAACGTGTTTGGAGTGCAGATGCACTTACACGGGGTAGGGAAGCACAACTCGATTATCGCGAGGCGACAAAAGGCTAATTGGTCGAGTCGAGTCTCTCTCGATCCCCCTTGCGAAACGGGTCGTTTTTAGCGAGTAAGAAAGTATTATATATCGTCACTCTCTGTTGTTCCGGCAATTGTCCTGATGGCAATGGGATAGTGGGATGTGTCGCGGAAAGTAACGCTCGCGAACCCTCTATGGACCGTGTCATTATTGCTCTGACTTTTATCTCTTTTTAACACGCTCATATCGTAAAGAACGGCGTATAATATTTAACAGTTGTTATTAAAATTGATCTCTCTCATTTTTTTTTACATCGTTACAACAAATGTAATTCTACAATTAACTCGATGATTATGAATGTCAAGAATGAACCGCGAAAGAGAAATATTGAAATATAAAGAATACATTATTGTTAGGTGAAAGATTAGATGGGATATACATTGTGTATATATATATACATATATATGGCCGGAAAGCAAATTCAATTAAAGTTAAAAGTTTCCACATCACGTCTTCACACAAATTTGCTCTACTAATTTGATCACGTCGGAGAAGCTCCCTTCAGGATTTTTAACTTCGATCGGGAACTTCCGACTCGCCGTCGTCAGGCATTGTTTCGAAGTTTTGTTTAGGTCACAGAGGGTTCCACGAGATTTCGGGGCCAATACTGCCAATCTCGAGCTTGCTCGACGATTCGTCCGTATTCCGTTTTCCTCGCCGATGAGCAGCCTCAGGTGTTAAATTTTGTCACGCGGCGTCTACAATGAGATTTTAAAGCGTGAAACTTGAGCTTTAAGTCCTAAGCCGTAAGAAACTGACCAATCACAGCCGATTATTCTCCTCACACTTGACTGATGGGTCAATTTCTTATGGCTTAAAGCTTAAGGCTTAAGATCTTGAGACGTGAAATTTGAGGTTTATGCCTTAAATCGTAAGAAACTGACCAATCTTAGGCCGGTGTTCATAATCAGTTCTTATATTCGAGACCGTCTTAAATTCTGTCTTGAGGTGTCACGAACCAATCAGAGGGTCGTATTAGCGTTTCGAAACATTACTTAAGACGGTCTTGAAATAAGAATCGACTATGAAAGTACCGGCCATAGTCGATTATTCTTCTCACACTTGACTGACTAGTCAATTTCTTATAGCTTTTAAGGCTTAAGCTTGAGTTTTACGCCCTAAAATCTCACCGTAGACGCCGCTTAAACGATGCGCATACACAATGCGCTTTCTTCGTGCGCTCTTTACGGAGAACGGGTTACGATCTTCCGTCTTGACGCGCTTATATCCTCGTCTCGCCGTTACCGTCTTCGATATATTCGCTCGCAATGAAAATTCTAACAGCCGCATTATTCCCACGCGAATTTCCCTTCCATCCCCCTCTTAGATTTGTTCCTAAGCGCAGCGATCTGCTCATTCAGTCGACAAATATTTGTCAGAATAAACGATGCCGAACGTGCCCGTACTTATAAGAACGTGATACAGAATGAAAAAAATAAAGGAAAGAAATGAAGAAAAAGAGACAGAGAGAGAGAGAGAGAGAGAGAGAGAGAGAGAGAAGCGGAAGAAGAAGACGAAGAAAGACCACAGAAAGGGACGAATTCTTGCAGGGCCTAAAATTGAACGACCGATTTTTTTTTCTTGCAATACCTTCAACGCGAGGGGATAGTCGCTTTCTGTATATGTTGTAATTTTATTATTTGAGCCGGTTATTGTAAAGGCCGCAAAACACGCTCTTGCATAACACATAATGCATAGTGCATAAGGGAATCAATCAATCGAAATTCTTCTTTTCTATGGAATGGGAGGAAAGGAAAGATTCTGATTAGTTGATTCGCCTACGCACTATGCGTTATGTAAAAGTCTGTGCTGCGGCTTTAATTTAATTTCAATTTTATTATACGCGAATTTCAATTATGCACGTTAATAACCATTGTACATCAGCGACTTTTATTTTTATAAATATATTATTTTGGCTCGTAATTTCCTGTATTTTTATTTGAATTTTTAATAATTGAGCTTATTATAATATTTAATTTTGATAATCACTTAATCCGAGTCGAAATCGTTATAAAGTTCATATGAAATTTCTATGTATAATCCGATAATGACATACGCAGCCACGAAAAATCGTTGTATACGCGGAGAAAATTTTATATTTAGAATTACTATAATGTAGTAGTAGCTGCGGTCTTCATGTAAATTATAAGTTCAAATGCTATAGTTATTTTTTTAAAAACAATAATATAACGTAATTTTTACACTTTTTTATAGTAAAAATTTTTTATTACAAAATCAAATATATCTAGCAAATCCTGTTTGCGTACCATAGTAAAAATTACCTGTTTTCATGTTAGAATACGGCTTAACAAAATAATTACTTTATTTATGTGACAAAAATTAGTATTATCATAGTAAAAGTTAAGTCGGAATCATGTTGTGAGAGTCTATCGAAAATACAAGACATAGTAAAGTGTAATTTAAAATTGTATTAAAACTTAATATAACATTTTCTCCGTGTAGTATTAAATGAAATCATATATCATACGAAATGACTTCATACGTAGTAAAAAAAATTATTTGTAATCAGATGAAATCATATGAAATCATGTAATTTGTGGGACGACATTTCAGCTAGCGATTATCCCCTCGCTTCAACGTGTAACGATTCCGATGAATATAATATTTATCCCGTGGTCCAGTTTAATGATTACGAGCGCGTGATGTCCGAATAGCGAAAGTAGAAAGAAGGATACGTGAACAAATATTGTTTGTGTTTTTTTATCGTGTGATGCTGGCGTGTGAAGCGTAACGAGTCTCTGATTCGTCGAAACAGAATGCCAATTATCTCGACGAGTTCCGCGCGACGGCTGGGGAGATAGAAAAATCAATGCCCGAATCGCGATGTCGAGAAGAATTCGGCTGGACGTCATTTATGATGGAGTTTCCACCCGAAATCATGTCCGACGTATATCGGTGCGAACCAACAAAAGAATGGCAATGATTACCGTAATATCAAGAACTCTGTAATGCGTTGAACCATGTGAAATTTATCGCTCGTATATATTCATGTGAAGTTTATCGCTCGTATTCATTTTTCCGCCCATCGTGGGGATATAAATATCCCTCTCCGACAAAAGATGTGTTATACATAGCTTTCAGTAAGTAACAAAGATCGCCCTCCAGTCTCGCGCGACTAAAGAGTATCGGTTGCCTACTCTCATCTTGACACAGAATTCCAAGGAATCGTGCGAAACCCACCCATGAAGAGCGAGAAGTCAAAATAATATCACATTGACCGAATTATGATAAAAAAAAGAACAACATAAATTCGATCAATAATCAGTCGATATGACGTCGAATTGACATCGTTTTGACTTTCTCGTTCCACTTTGGGCCACTTAACGTTGACGACCTTCACACGGAGAGAATTTTTTCTTAGAATTTATACCCTGAAAATATGATAGTCTTGGAACAACATTGTATTTCGAGGAATTTTAATGTAAATCTCTCTCATTCATTAATAAAACATTCGTTAATAATAAAGTATAAAATAAGTTTGATCAATTTTAGTAGTTAGTGCATAGCAAAAATCTTGAAAATATTGTATTGTACCGCAACTATTATATATATATTTTCAGGGTAAATTTTAAAAGATAATTCTGTCCGTGCAGATGTCGTTCGCATTTGCAATCAACGAGGCAGAGACACGCGTGCGTGTGCATGTGAATGTGCGTGTGCGTATGCGCGTGTATATCGAGCTTACTATCTCTCGTCTGTTTGGCGAGCAAACCTGAGGCCCCGCAACGTGTCTTGGAACGCATTTTGAATTGGACTTGCGAACGATTGTCCTTCGCCGCACACGCGGGCACATGTCGGTCAGTCTCTCTATAGCCAAAGGTTCCAACAAGGCACAAAGACGTGGTTGCAACGTACAGTCAATCGAACGTTCGTACGATCAGTACGGGTGCTTTTCACTCGGTGACGCAGGTCAACACAAAGCGTCGTTCTATCTCGTTACTCCGTCCTGAATGTCAAGAAAGGCAGAACGACGCTCGCACCGACTTGTGTCACCGAATGGAAAGCATCCTACACAGCAACAGACAAATTACTGATACACTGCAGGCGCGACACAGCTAAAGCTCTAGATGTACCAAAGTAGCGCGATCCTTTTATCCGAGCCGAAATGCCGATAACTTTCCTATTGGCTGTTTCGACCGCCATTTTCGACCTGGTCCAATAAACGCTTAGTGTTATCGATACAAAATGGAGGTACTGGTCGAAAATGGAGGATCTTTGCGCTACTTTGGTATGCATCTAGAGCTTCAGCGACAGCTTCACCGTGCCTTGTCGCCGCGGATTCTTCAGCCAATCCCAAGTCGATTTCTCCTTAACGAAAAACCTCTCGATTAATTTCAACGTTCGAATACATTCGAGTCTGTCGAATTAAAAACAACAGATGGATCACCCATGTGTCGTGTTCCCTTGCGACATAGAATTCGCATTAAGATTTCGATATCGCCAATCCGTTTCACCCTCCTCCCCTCTTTCCCTTGAAGAAGAGACCGACTCCTGAATTCAGCCGAAAACTCCGTGCATCGATCCCGGGCACGATAAAGCCGGGACGGCCTGTATAATATGTATATAGACTTAACATGACAGTTAATGACATCGAGAAAAATCAACACGAGGTGCGATTAGCACACATCCATTGTCAGCGCGGCGCACGAGAGTATGCATATACATGTATAATACGTATGTACGTGTGCAGAGATGTCGCGCGCGCGCGGGAGACGAGACTGATAATATATATATATGCATATATACGTATACATATACACGTAATACAGATACAAGTACAGAGAAGTGCAAATCTTACGGCATCATATACACGTGACGTTTTAATATAATTGTACACAATATGTGAGGATATACAGACTGTAGGCCTTGTTGATTACTTGTATATTGCACTCACCATATTATAATCATCTATTTTGCTGATAGAGCGGAGAAAGATGTTGACCTTCACATTTGTCGGGCCATCTAACACGTTGACCGGAACAGAACAAAAGAAATCGATTAATTAAATCGGTCGCCGTGAACCGAGGATCGCTGGTCTTTGTATTTTCTTTGCTTATTTCTTTTTTTTTCTTTCTTTTCTTTTTTCGCTTTGGTTAATTCGCTTTCGCTTTCATTTTAATTTACCGGGATAATATAATTTGCGGCGTGGGTGGATCATCGATGAATGAGAGGACGGGGGGGAAAGGAGGCGCGGGAATGATAGAGGCATCGTGATAAGATGATTCTGAGACTCATCGATTCTCTCGAACGCACGCGTCGATGGATCGAACGTTAATAAATAATGGATTAATCGCGAATCGTCGTTTCCGCCGATCGTACGATACGCATCCGAGCGAATGGACGAAACGACGGAGCATTATCATCGTGCACTTCTGTGCCCCGCGATAAAATCGCGACAAACCGCACGCGGTGTGTTCGGCGTGTTTTCGAAAAATCGTTACGACCAAAATCAAACTCCCGATAAAGTGTCACACTCGTAACACGTGCTCGTACTCTGATGACAATTAATTTTTTACGGATGACACTTGAAATCATCGTTTTATATCACTTTTTAATCAGTTTGAAACACTCCTCCGAGAGGACGGGAGAGACCTTCCATTATCTTGCCGCGAGGCACAGGTCGCATATCTCGTTACGCGGATCCAATATGTGTTGTATAAAAAAGCGTAAGAGAGTTTGGAGATGAGCATTGGATATATGCAGATATCGTGAGATCGATATAAAATTTAAATAAACACGCTACGCGCTACGACATTTAAATGGCATGGGGTGATGCGATGGGGCGGACTATACTTGCAGCGATTTAGCGAGCGTGTTAACTTCTCCTTGTCTCACAGCTCGATTAATACCTCGCGCAAATAACTAGCGGATCGTGTGAAAACTACGGATCTACTATTTGAGAAAAAAAAACGAAAAGGAGAAAATTCGTCTTGAGAGCTAATGTGGAGTAAGATCGATTTTGGACTTGCGGATAAGACAGTATCCTTTGCTGTGCGATCTCTTATAGGAGCGAAACCGGAGTAATATCCAGCGCTAAAAGCGACGATTATTGATCCGTGCGCTTCGCCAAGTGTAAACAAATCCCATAAGATATAATACAGGTAAGGAATAAAGTCGATGTGCATATGTGCTCGGTGCCTACGCGTAGCACACCGAATGCAGAATGCTTCAGCTGTCGCTTTGCGTGTAATCCGGCGTACGACGAGCGATACAGACACCGTCGAATTTAAAAAGAAGCCGAATAATATCAGGGTATTTTTCAAACGTTCTATTCGAGATATTCGAGGAGACGCATAAACAGGTAGAACAATAAACTCATGAGAAGAAGAAAGAACAACAGTCATGAAAATAGATGTGTCTGACAAGGGAACGTGTCACATTGCAAACATGGTGTCAGAAAATTGACGTTATCGATCGAAAGAGTTGAAATAAGTATCCTAGATGGTCAAATCTTTTCTAGGGATTCTATGAATTCTGTATCCGACTTGTTTGGTCATTTTAACTTAGACACAAAGCATCTTGAGAATACATTACTGAAAAAAAATGTTTCAATAAAAGTTGTAGGATTTGATGAGAATTGGCCCACCTGGACCCAAAATCTAAATACTCATCCGAGTCCCTTTCAGGCCTTATAACTTTTATTTGAAACATGTTTTTCAAAAATTCTCGAGCATTGTTCTCGAGATATTTGTGTCCAAGTTAAAATGGCTAAACATATTCCGGCCCAAGTCGGATACAGAATCTGTAAAATCCCAAGATTTGACTATCTACACTGAGAGAAAAATGTTTGGTATTTGTAACTATAATTACATATCATTACATATAATTATGATTATTACTGCTATAATAATAATAATAACAGTAACTATGTATATAGTTATAGCAACAAATGTATATAGTTGGCAATCTAAAATGACTATATATAATTATAGCTGTTATAACCATAAAATAGTTGAAATTACCATAAAAATGATTCAAGTGACTATAATTTTATAGTTATAAACAACATATTTATATTTTTTGACGTATTTTTTATAGTTATATTTTGGGACAACCATAAAAAATATGGTTGTTCCAAAATATAACTATAAAATTATAGTCACTTGAATCATTTTTATGGTAATTTCAACTATTTTTCAGTAATGTATTCTCAAGATACTTAGACACAAAGTATCTTGAGAATACATTACTGAAAAAAATATTTCAATAAAAGTTGTAGGATTGATGAGAATTGGTCCACCTGAACCTAAAATATATACATATAGTTATTATTATTAAAGCAGTAATAATCATAATTATAGTGATATGTAATTATAGTTACAAATACCAAACATTTTTCTCAGTGTAGAATACTTATTTCAAACGTGATTTTTCGGTTGGTAATGTTCCTGATATCACTTTTGCAATGTAGAACGTTTCTTTACAAGGCACGCAAGGCGACATTCTGAAAAAAACTTCCACATTCGGATGCCGCGAGGACATCCAAAATACCGGAAAAAGAAATGCGTTCTACTGCGGGCTTTCGGAGTGAATCGGAATTAATCGTGGTTCCATCGGCTGCGTTCAGCAGAGAAAGCAGCTTTGCAACTGTTGTAAAATTCTTCAATATGATTGGTCTTGCCCGTAATTCCTCATTGGATGTATAAAGCAATCATATTGAAGAATTTTACAACAGTTGCAAAGCTGCTTTCTCCGCTGAACGCAGCCATTATACGCCTTCGACGGCCGTTTGTTCCCGCCCTCCGTAATGGGTCCGACCAGGTGTCTCCACCGGAGGTCGACCTTTGACACAGAAGCCTGATTGTCGCGACTTGTCGCATCTTTCGCTTCTCTCGTGGATGCTGCTCTCGGACACGCGAGGCACACCTTCGTCGTCGTCGTCGTCGTCATCGTCTTCGGAGCGGTCGTGCGGCATGGGGATTAGAAACACCTAGGAGAGGATCCTAGAATCCCATTGCCATGTTCGTGTTTGTCTGTGTCGTTTTCGCGATGAGATAATCAGTAATGGGCGTAAGATGCGGCGATCGCGCATCACAATTTTGTATATGCTAGATCTTACTTTCAAGAAGCAGAAATCGCGCGCGACTCTTTATACCCGCTTTATCCAGAATCAAGATCTCTCGATCTCGATCGCGTGTAATCCTGACGTCTTTCGTGACTGTCAATGGAACACCTTTCTTGTGCTAAATAGCGGGAAAAGTATCAATAATGTAACGGTAATTCGCGGTAATATTTCATCGGCTCGATCGAAGGGAGCGATTTAATCGATACCACGAAGGAGCAAATAGCAGACGAATTTATTAACAGAGCATTTCTGCGTTTTCGCATCGTAGACAAACGTGTAAAATATAGATTATATTTTCATATCAGTTATCGAGTTTATGTTATAAAAATTATATATCATGCCTTGCACCTCTTAATTTTGCAAACACCGAATAATTTAACTTGGCTATTTGTACGAAAGGTATTCGATATATTTTCAACGAAAAAAAGCTGCACATACTTTATCGCTTTTGTTTACAAATTACAAAATGAGTTAATGGTTCAAATGTAACGGATAATATCCATCAATAAGATGGAAGAGAAGTTCGATAATTGAAAAGTCAGAGGAAAAATATATAAAGTAAGAGGGAGTCTGACGTAGGTGGAGTCGCTTAGCGTGTGTTGCGTGACGGTGTGTGGGAAAAGGTGGACGTACCTATTATGAAAGAAAGAACGTATCGATTTAACGGAATGTCCATTAAATCTTTGACAAGCCCTGAAATACAATTCTTTTCGCTCCGCCGACGTTTGCTAAATGCTGATTGTTGAAGCATCTGGTTTTAACGAACTGTTGAAAAGTCACAGACCATCGATCCCGCGTTCATTAACGTTTGTTGAGAGAAGCATGACAATCTCAGAAAACTCGTATTCATTCGTATTGAAGCAAAATTCTCACAACGAGGCAACATAAGCTCGCGCGTTCAGGATCAAGGCATGGTATATATATATATATTTATCATTGTCGTAGAGAACGTAGAAACAAGTCGAGCGAACGAGAAACTGCCATATTTTGAAGTCTGACAGTAAATTTCCTATTTTCCGGAATGTCGCTCGGACCGAAATGACCCGGGCTTTATTAAGCACCGGGCAAATTAGGAAATGTTTTGTGTTGCTAATCGGCGCATTGCAGTTGCATTAAACTCTCGTAATCTAATAAGCGGGTCTCGGATATTGCCGCTCCAGTGAGATTTACTGGACAATCGTGCGACAATCGTGAATTGCTGGAGAACGATCGTTTCATGTATTCCGAGTTTTGAGCCATCGATAGAAAGCCATCTTCCCTACTTTTTCCCCGGATTAGTGTTTCACACATAAATTAGATTTTATATTTCTTTTCTACAGATACACGTTCCGAAACATAAATTGCAGTTTACAACATAGAGAAATTAACATAAAGGGGATGAAATGCAGTACGCTATTTTGAAGTCACATTAAAGGATTAAGTTAATCTTCCTGATGGCGCTTGTAAACAATTAAATGCAGTCAAACTGGATGTAACAAGCTTTCAAAAATAATTCTACCTCGCTCGCGATGACAATATCGCGAAATTCTGTATCTCTTTGCAGTAGAGATAAAAGCTAATTAAAGCCGGTATGCAAAAATAAATTGGTAAATATTTACGACAATTATTGAAATAACAAAATATCATAAAAATTAGATCTTACGATTGTTTCTGCTCCAACAATTGTCATAGACATTTACGCTTATATTTGTTCTCTAATTATATTTGTATGTATATGTAAAAATAGCCCTTCTCTTATATATGTATATGTAAAACTATCCCTTCAAAGAGTTGCTTTTTTATTCGTCAATCAAATTTTCTCTTCCTCTCTCTCTCTCTCTATCTCTTTCTTTCTAGCATCTTCTTTATCGAGTCATCTAATATCTATCCCGCGTTATAAGTGGTAAGGATATCGGCGCCAATGAAGTGAGCTTCAAGAGCGGCAACATCCGAGTACTACTAATAAAGAGACGGCCATATGATGCTTAACCACGGAGATATGGATCCAAGATCCGTCGCGATTAACCCAACACCACTTTAGAGAAGAAAAAGCACGCGTATAGAGTACCGATATATATATATATATATATATATATATCGGTAGCATCTGTTCACATAAATATACTTCAAAGCTGCTAATTTTAAACTCCTACAGAAAATATTGTTATTGTCATTATATCATAATGAAATTCTTACGTAATATTATCATCGTATATAAATTTCCAATAATAAATTTATATTATTAATACAGAGCGTTTTTTTTCTTTTTTTTTTAGAAAATAGAACTAGTGCAGCTGCCTTCCTTAGTAATCCATGTGCCGGTATATCGACTGCTAAATAAATTATGGCGGGCACATATATTCTGCATACATTTTACATACACATACACATATATCTTGCGACGTGGCCGATAAATTTTTAAATGTCATCATCTTTTCTCGCACTTAGCGTGTGAATATTTAAACGGCGGTCTGCAAACGGCGTTGGGTTAATCACGGAGATCGATCGGTAAACGAATGCGGTTCAAAGTGGGACTCGCTTCGGTGAAAACGCGCCCTGGAAATTGGAGCTCTATAACGAGACCCCGAACGACAAAGTCGCCTTTTGCGTCGTCGCCAGCCCCGTGTATAATTAATTGGTACCAGGCCTGTCTAATTACACTGCCTCCGCGACGTCGTCGTCGTCGTCGCAATTGGCAATTCGCGGTTAATCCCCAACTCTGTCGCGGCAGCACAATATCTCGCAGCCGCCGCTGTTCTTGCCTAAGAACTCGTCGCGTTGTTCGCGTGCAATCCCCGGGCTATTTTCTGCTAAATGAGCGTATTCGCCAAACGTGCGCGTCGCATTTCTCATTGTTCTAAAAGTATACCGACCAGGACCGTGTGCTCGCGCATTATTTGGCTGCCGAAGAAAAACGTACCCTCGACGTAAAAATCGTCGGTGAAAAAGTTAATCGGGGACAAAAATCCATTACGTGTTTAATCACGGGATGTATTTGCAATTATAATTCTGGATTATTTATTTAAGTCTCGCGTTGCTCTCGATGGAAGGATATTACGACGTTCTGCCCTATTCTCCCTTGATAAATAGTAGACGAGAGCCCGCACTCTAGATATATACTCGGCACGAAAACTCGGGAGAGAAATGAACCGTGTCCTGAATGTAAATCTCTCGGCTCGCGCGCAATGCGGCTGTTGAAAAATTTATCCTCGCAATTAAATTACATCGGTCGTTGATACGCACTGCTGATTACACTGCCGACGTGACTTGCGCCTTCAAGTCATTTCCGCAACGATTACAAGGGGGTTTCGTTTACCGAGATCGTTCCCTCGGATATATAGAGCACGTAAGTGTTTAATTTCCAAATAGATGGGCTTAACTGGGTTACACGGCGTACTAGTTACAGTTACTGTTTTCTGGTAGCAATTAGGAAAAAAGAAAAAAAAAGTCATTACCAAGAATGAGATAAAAAGGGTTGCACACTACCGTAGAGATGTAGCAGCACGAGTATGCCTTAGCGAGTGTGTTGTCGCACGGTGCAGTAAAGAATTAAAGAATAAAAGTCAACGATACATCTGATAATATATGTACATATGTGTAGGCAGGTATCTTCTATTATATATATAAATGATATACATAGTGTTACATTGCGCATATGTATGTACCAGGGAATGGAAGTAACTCGTTACTTGTAACGAAGTTACAGTTACAAGTTACTTTTTTGGTAACTTTGCTAGTAACTGCGTTACTTTTTTTCTTTGGTAACTGTAACGGTAACGAAGTTACATTTTTTTGGTAACGGTAACGAATTTTACAGTT